>NC_044924.1:26915633-27079826 GCF_003576645.1 Ipomoea triloba
TATATATATATATATATATATATATATATATATATATATATATATATATATATATATATATATATATATATATATATATATATATATATAATTAATTAATTAATTAAATATAAATATTAAATACTAATTGGATTGAAGATTTGAAGTTATGGATGTTTGAATATTTGAAGTTATGGATTATTTGTATTTTATTTTAATTGGATTTATTATTTTAGGTTTTATTTTTAGAATTTTATATTTTACGTTTAAAAAGTTCGGTTAACCGAAAAAAATTTTAGTTCAGTTAATTCGGTAACACAAACTTCGGTTCGGTTAACGGTTAAAGATTTTTAAATTTCAATTAATTCGGTTCGGTTAACCGAATGCACACTCCTACCTATCTTCCATTTGGATATGATGACTTTTCTGAACACTACACTACACTACACCTAGTCCAATATTCCAGTGGTGCTTGGTCTTTACTTCTTACAACAACTACAATATCACTTGTAGTCCATTTCTTGCGCTATATTTATTTATTCTTTGTGCCGTTATTTCGGATAATGTATATATTCCTTTGGGCCTAGTGTTTCGAGTAATAAATAAAATACTCTTTTCCTACCCCTCATTCAATACATCCAAACCTAGTTTATGGTGGATCCTGTTCCATCCTATATTAAACTATCAACATTAATTATTGGGAAAATGTACAAATAGGCCACTGAACTATTTGGGGCATAGCAATTAATAAGCCGTCGAACGCAAATAAGCTCCACAATCATCCACGAACCCAGTAGAAAAGTGCAATTAGCATTTTTAACAGGTTAACAACATGTTTCTATTGTTTAGGATGCCATGTGTTTATTTTATTTTATATTTTATTATTATAATAATAATATTAATATTAATATTAATATTAAAAATAAAATAAGCACTTTGCATTCTAATCAGCAAAAACCTGTTGCTAACCTGCTAAAAATGTCAATTGCATTTTTTGCCAGGTTCGTGGATAATTGTGGAGCTTATTTGTGTTAGATGGCTTAATTGCTATGTCCCAAATAGTTCAGTGGTCTATTTGTACATTTTCCCTTAATTATTTACTTATTTTAATTTACATATTAGACATTAATTTAATCACACCCACAATGTGAGTATTATACCTAGTGATTTTATAAGAGTGAATTAAATGATGGACGTAACCAACGTAACCTGGATGCATTATATTGTTGTTGCTAGCATATTCGCCATACTTTGTTAGCTTGGTCAAGATGATGTTATACGGAGTAATTTATGGTGGGTGGTGACATTTCTTGTACGCCACAATTATGGATTTTATATGTTAGTTGTCAGTCAATATTCCCTTCACTAAAAATAAAATTTGAATATGTAATAAAAATAAATATGTAAAAGAATACGTATATATGAATAATCTATCTTTATAATATGTAACATAGTCGACACTAAATAATTGCCTTTATTCAAGCAACGTAAGCCAATGTAATAATCCCACCAATAACCAAATAACTGCATCAATTTTTTTTTTGTATTTTTTATATATTCTTATACATATTTTTTATTTTATTTTTTTTTGTATTTTTTATATATTCTTATACATATTTTTTATTAATGGGAGATTGTTAAAAATAAAACATTGCTAACTTCAAATAATTATAAATTATCTTTAATATATGTTATTGTGTACATATATCTATTTTGTATTGGCTATTCTTTTCCCTTTACACTGTGTCCTTAAAAAAATTCTGGCTAATGTTTAGAAAAATATAAATTATTGCCAAGTAACGTAGGCAAATTAAACATGGAATACTTTTGACATTTCATTTTGCCTGAAGTTAAATTGTTTTTTTTATTCATTTCTTATTCTCTCTTCTTTTTATTTATTTATTTTGGTGACGGGGAGATCCGCAACTACTCTGCGAGGGTGAAGATGAGTACTAGATAATTAAACCATATGAAGATCTTATGCATGCGGTGAGTTTAACCATACGAAAAATCATGCTCCATACGTTCGATTATCTCTTTTAGGGCTCATTTATTATTTTTAGGAGTTAATTTCATTTTTTGTCTTAATATTATTGTTGCATGATCATTTTTTATTTTCTGTCAACAAAATCGTTGAAATGACGTTAAATACAAGAACATTTTTTATCTTTTTTTTTATATAGAAAGTGGGTTGACTCCCTCACTTTTATTCCCTGACGTGGGTCATGTGGCAATGAATGATTAGTTATCTTCATTATATTCTATGGGTCTCACTTGTCAACATCAATATTATTAGGACTCTATGTATTTGAGTCAGACTCCTTATTCTAGGCTTCCTGTGATTCCCTATTCTAGTTTGTGTGAGATTCTCTCATTATATATATCATGTAATCTGTATCTTTGAACTATCCCATTCAATATAATTCATACAGCTTTCATCTGGTATCAGTTAGCCAGCAGGGTTCATGATAATTATTATTTATAATAATTGTTGCCGATTCAGACCAACGTACGGTTCAAAACAAAGAGCAGAAGGGCTCTATGTATTTGAGTCAGATTATGACTACCTATTCTAGGCTTCCTGTGATTCCCTATTCTAGTCTGTGAGATTCTCTCATTATATATATCCCTGTAATCTGAATCTTTGAACTATCCCATTCAATATAATTCATTCAGCTCTCATCAACATTTTGTGACCGGAATGTCATTATATTTAAGGGTGTTTAAATGGTTTTATTGATAAAGGATCCAAATTGGTCATGCCACAATAATATTAGGATCAAGAGAGAATCTTCTAGAGAAAAAAAAAAACTACTAAAAGTGGGATGTCACCAATAAATCTAGGACCAAAAATACAATTAACTAGTATTTTAACGTCAAGGACCTTGTGGTCCAGTTGCATCAAACTTTTCCCTTTATACAAGAGGTGGTGGGTTCGAGGCATGCACTGAGGGGGAAGCAATTCTGCTATCACTAGGCGTTGTCGAAGAGGCTGCCTACCAATCATTAAGTAACCGAGATACTGCCATATTAATGCTCGGAACGTGCCAAGGTTTCTGGTTCCACACGAGTAGGGGTGGAATAGACTAGGCCCCTTGTAGGCAATCGTTATATTGTGCACCACGGTGCACATAGCAATGTGCACCATGATCCAAAACGACGTCATTTCGATGTTAGTGTACGCGGACACGAATGACTCTAGAGAATTCATTATCTATAATACACATAATCATTATCTAGAATACACAGAACGTTTGTCTAGAATACACAGAATGTTTGCCCAGAATATACAGAATACTGACACAAAATACACAGAACACATCCTCCTAACATTCGAATGCACAAACACATCACAACCTGTGTTAATAACATGAATACACAAAATATTCACACAAATACACAGAACTCATCCTCCTAAACATTCGAATGCACACACACATCACAACATGTGTTACTAAATGAATGCATAGAACGGTTGCCTAGAATACACAGAATGATTGCATGGAATACACAGAACGATTGCCTAGAATACACAGAAGAAAATATTGACACAAAATACACAGAACTCATCCTCCTAACATTCAAATGCACAAACACTTCACAACCTGTGTTAATAACATGAATACACAGAATATTGATACAAAATACACAGAACCCATCCTCCTAAACATTCGAATGCACAAACACATCACAACATGTGTTACTAACATGAATACACAGAACGGTTGCCTATAATACACAGAATGATTGCCTGGAATACACAGAACGATTACCTAGAATACACAGATCGGCCGAAACGGGAAGCGTGATTTCCAAAAAAAAAAAAAAAAAGAGACGGTTAATTTACAATGCTCAAAACGACGTCGTTTACATACGTGGTGCACATTGTTGTGTGCACCGTGGTGCACGGTATAATTTGCCCCTTGTAGGGGTCTATGTCCGGGCCTAATTAAGGCCTAGCTCGTTTAGTAAAGAGGTCAGGCTTAAATCAATTTTAAAAACCTACTAAACTGAACAGGCCAGACCTATACATGTCAGGCTCGGCCTTCAGGCCTACAAGCCTGGACTATATATATATATATATATATATATATATATTCTATTTTATACCTAATATATATTTTTATATTTATAATATAACCCCAAGTATATAATTACCAAACTCTAACCCTCCACCTCCAAAATCTCATTCTAAATTATGATTCAACTATAAACATTGTTGCTAATCCTAATGTAAGTGTTCTTATTATCTAATTTTTTTTATTAACCGTTCTTACTGTCATAATATTTAATGAAATGTCGCAACTAAATTATGTGAGTTGATTGTTTATTATTTATGAGATTATATAGGATAACAAATAATAATACAATTGAATTTATTTCTAAACAAGTTAGCGAGCATGTTGAATTCATGACTTGTTTTATTTTATTTTATTTTATATTTTAATGCTCTTATGTTTTATTGTGGTGATATACTTATGTAATTATGAATTAGTTTTGTATTAGGTATATTTCTTAAATTATTTAGATATTCTTATTAAAGTTTTTAAAAAGTCTTAACATGTAGGGTTTAAAAAAATGCTTCATGTCAGGCCAGGTTAATTGTAGGCTTAGGCTTGAGTCTAACAAAAAGCCTTGCTCAGGCCCAGGCTAAGTTTTAGATTTTTGTAACAGGTTCATGCCTAATTTTCTAAAGCTCGGCTCGACTCGGTCTATTTCTACCCCTACATACAAGCTCATTATTTTCACGCCAGATACACCCTATTATAGCAGCACACTGCACCATAAGGTACTCCGTATTTATTTTATATAAAGATATAAAGTTTATCTACTAACACTATTAATTAACAAATAGAAAAATGATTGTTAAACTTTAAGTCAACCATTAGGAATATACATTTAAAAAATTTTCAATACCACTTGCAATATACTTTGTGCAAAATGGAGACATGGAGGCATTTCTGTTATGTCATTTTTTTCTCATCTTATTTTATATTACCAAAATATTCTCGTACTTTTTATCGATCTTTAGGCCGGTAATTACATTGTAGAGTTGTAGGTCTTGAGTATAGACGTACTTATTCAAATGGTTTATGACAACAAAATTTTTGTAATAATTAATTTATTATTATTGTTTTAGAGCATAAACAAAATGTTTCCTTCTCGACCTATCTATAAATACAACCTAACCCAAGAAAGAGATACAGCACATTAGCAGCTATACAATTAAGGCAAAGCACATACGAAAATGGAGAGAGTTGGTGCAGCTTGCTTGCTTCTTGTGGTGGCGATGGTGGGCGGCGCCGCCGCGCAAAGCGCCACTAACGTGAGGGCAACGTATAATATTTACAACCCTCAAAATATTAATTGGGATTATTATAGGGCGAGTGTTTTTTGCGCCACTTGGGATGGCAACAAGCCACTTGAATGGCGGCGAAAGTATGGATGGACTGCCTTTTGTGGTCCTGTCGGCCCAAGAGGCCGGGATTCTTGTGGCCGATGTTTGAAGGTATTTATCATACTTCCTCCGTCTCATTTTATGTATTTGGTTCCGTTGACTGAAGTTATTTTTAATCCTACTTTTCATAGTATTAATTTTAATATTAATAAACAAAATTTATATATTTAAAAACTACACTAAAAGTACTATTAAACACACAAAAAATTAAATTTAAAAATAAGTAAAAAATAAAAGCCAGTGACTTTGTGGTTTAGTGGCACCCGGTGTTCTGATTTACACTCTCACATGGATGGAACCCTCAGTGGAAGCAACTGTTGGCTCTTTGTGCTTCAGTAGATTGAAAGAGTAGCTATGAACAGATACTACATTGTAATAGAGTCAGTAGTACTCAAAAAAAGAAAAGTAGAAAAAAAAAAGAATAAATAGTTGATTTGACCAATGAACAGTAAGTAGGATAGATAAGAATGAATTAGTTGATTTGACCAATGAATAGTAAGTAGAATAAATAAAATGAGACAGATGAAGTACTTACTAATGAATTGAAGGAAGAAAATTTATAAAAGAGTAAATGATTAAATGTGCCTCGATCCTAAACTTTATTCAAAAAGTTAATTAGCTTCTTGAATTTTTAGAAGTGTAATTAAATTAATCAACATATAATTTTGGTGCATCAAAGTCCTGCTTTCTGCCTGGATTGTAGGCTCTTGGGCCTCTGGTCGTGGATTCGGGCCTAACTAGGTCATCTTCTTTGACTGTTCGGGTCATTTTTTGGGCTCTGAGTTATGAGCTTTTGAACTTCAAGTCATTTTTTATTGAGTCATTTTTAATATTTCCGTCATGTATATTAACCGAGTTTGTATGTTATTAAAATATTGACACAGGTTACTAACACCGCCACCAGTGCTCAAGTAACGGTGAGGATCGTTGATCAGTGTGCAAATGGAGGGCTGGATTTGGACGTCAATGTATTTAATCAACTGGACACTGATGGACAGGGCTATGCTCGGGGCCACCTCATAGTCAACTACGATTTTGTTAACTGCAATGACGGTGAAAATCTATTTTTAGTATATTAAAAGTTATGATATACAGTAATAAAACTTCTTTAACAGAGGTAACTATGTAAGCATATATTGCAATATTGGTTTAAATAATGAAAATACGTGTGAATTACTTAGCTATCCAATTTTCTTAAATTTCAATTACTTTCACGCCTTAGACGTGTTTTTTTGTTTAAATACATTAAAGTTCTCAACTAGTCGCTAGACTCATCCTAAACCCTTATAATCCATGTTCAAGAGTTGCTGAAGGAGGTAAATTCCAAGTCGATCACCCAAACAATCTCCCAATCAATTCCTATTATATTGTTGACTCCACGGACAAGAGACTCATCTCCACACTTCCGTCAACTTGAGGAGCTCAATCTCCAATTTGAGGAGCCCAAGAGCCCAAATTCGATCTCTAGCTTGGCCTGGGAAGCCCTAGCTCCAAGATGTTGTTGGTCGGAATCGAACCCCACCTTGTTGTTAAAGTGGTGACTTTAACTCAACTGATCTATGTTATGATGTACTCGAGCAAATTCACACATCACAGGTTGATTAGGATTAGGGTTACCGGAGGTTGTTTATGGGTTGCCTATATTCATAGATGAATTTAAAAAAAATATAGGGAACAAGATATTAGGAACGTTTTGAGAGTTTTCTCATCACCTTTGATTTTATCTTAACTTTTTGCTTGTTTTTCCATTTTATTAGAATGAAAGCACCCTTTATATAAGAGGGTTATAAACACTAAATAAAACATATAAATGAAACGAGAATCATTAAGACTCCTTACCATAATTATCCGCTATCTCTAAAAGAAATATATAAATTAATTCTAATAATAAAGATATTTCTAAAAAAATAATAAATAAATTATCAATTATAATAACAAAGATATTTTAAAATCAACTAGTCAATATCTCAAATTTTCGAATCATAACAAACTATCTCAAATTTTCAAATTGTAGACAACTTCTTGTGGATTGTGATGAAAAGCACAGTGGCCATAGTTTATACTATGGAATGTCACCAGATTATTCAAAAGCCTTTTATATATCATCAGCTCTTTTTCTCTACAGCAAACCTATACCCTCCAAATGAGTTTCTCAAAATACTTCCAAATTAAAGGTGAAGCAATCACGGCGCATAATATACCTACATAAAAGTAGCATCAACATTATGGGAGTAAAATAAGCCAACCAATCGAATCTAGTTGCTTATTGTTAAATGATGATCGAGTAACCATGAAAAGTATTTGGCGTAATTCAAAACTTAGAAGTAGTCATTTTCTAAAATGTAGTTAGCTGCCATGCTATAGATTAGCAAAAGTACACAGCTCCTTCAATCTTTAGCAGTTTAGCTTAAAGAGAGCCGCGCCAAGTTTCAACTATATGATCGCAAATTTTAGTGAGGACCCAGTCCACAATGCATTTTAGTCCAGACATCAAAACAGTGTCGTTTCGTGCCGCAAAAAGTAACTCTGTGTGACTAAATACAGTTTCTTATTTCGATGTAACTCCAGTTTCATTGAACAATATGCATAATACAGTTTCTTATTTCGATATAACTCCAGTTTCATTGAACAATATGCATTCAAATATATGATAATCAAAATATATTTTTAACCGCACATCATAGCAACATGATATATTGATATGCACCATCAAGATTGTCAATGTTCACATTGTATGGACTAACTATGGCTATGTTAGGTAGATCTTAAAGCTTATAACTTATTTTAAATTACAAATAAGTTATAAGTTCCCTTTTTTTTGTTAGACCATGAGGTGTCCTCGCACCGGGCCGGCCCATTGTATGGACTAACTATGGCTATGTTAGGTAGAGTTTAAAGCTTATAATTTATTTTAAATTACAAATAAGTTATAAGTTCTCTTTTTTTGGTTAGACCATGAGGTGTCCTCGCACCGGGCCGGCCCAATTAAGGGGTAAAGTGCTAGCCAGATTGTTTTTTTCATACAAAAGGGGGTTTGAACTCCCAACCTCTCTCAAGAGACAAGAGTGTTCAGCCACTCACGCAACCAATTAAGCTGGTTAGTTATAAGTTCTCTTTAGTAAAACATGAGGAATTTAAAATAATAATTTATTTTGAAACACTTTTTCAAGTAGCGATTCAAAATAAGTTTATGATTTTTTTAAACTTTTTTTGTTTATCTTTATTAATTTACAAAAATGACACCATCCACCATTCATTAATCAAAATCTTAATATCTTAATTGTTTGGAAAAAAAAAAAGAAGCATAAAATGACATTGTAAGTGGCTATTTTGTGGTACAAATATATATGGGTCAACCTTAGATTTGGGTCGGGTCAAAGTGGATTCGGGTTCTTAGTAGTGAGGCGAAGAGATCGATATATTGTACGCTCAAAACGGATAATTGGTAAATAAGAAATTGATTATCAAAGTAGACCCCATTTGAGTTGAAAAATGAAGGTGGAAAGGCTTGAGAAGCATTTGTCTTACATTGAAAAAAGAAGTAGATTTACACCGCTATATAAGAAACTTGAATTGTATAGGTTAGAGACTCTCTCTCGCACCAAATTATTATTTGTCTATTATGAAGGTTACAAACTAGTTTTTAAACCAGTGTTAAGTAACTTCCAAATTATTATTTGTCTGTTATGAAGGTTACAGACTGATTTTTAAACCAGTGTTAATGTCATGACTAAATGCTATTTAATTCCATCTACATTGGATGAGCAAAATATTTTAGACACAAACCAAAAAACTCTTACGTATTTTTCTCTCCAGAAAAACTCTGTTCATCTTTCTCCTCAAATTTCTATGTTCAAACCACTATTCTAGTTCGCCAGGCTCTTTTGTTTGAGCATTCAAACATAGAGTTGTAGTTCGGTTTATCCTGAAAAACCTAAGCTACAACGCTCCTAGTACGCAAGAGAGGTAGCAAGTTTTAAGGAGAGTGCGTTTCTCACAACTCAAACTAACTCTTCCTCTTTTGTTTTTGTGCTTGTTTTTTTTCTGAAATATTATATCTCCAACATTTGTTTATCCTTTTATGTCATTTTAACTAATTCAACAATTAATTTTTTTTTAAAAAAAATTTCATTTTTATCCTTTAGGTATACTCATGGTACAAATTTAATCCCTGAGTTATATGTATAAGCATCTTTAACCCTTAAGTTATACACAAAATAGTAATTTTTGTCCCTCGTAAACTATTTCTACCACCAATTTGTCACTTAATAAAGTGGCTCATTTGGTCCTTCAATGACTAAAATCGCCAATCTATGCATAACTTAAGTGTTATAGATGATCACGCATATAACTCAAGAACTAAGTCTCTACTACAGGTATAACTAGAGGACCAAAAATACAATTTTCCCTTAGCTTATTAGCTACTAACTTTTCAACTTTCAGCTTATTAGCTACTAACTTTTCAACTTTCAGCTTTCCAACTAGGCGTACCAAATATAGCCTATATCACACAGTATATTCTAAATGTACACATGACAAAATTGATAAAAATGTTCACATCAAAGGAAATTGAATGTTCAAGTTAAAAGCATTACACTGCTATGCTGAACTGCAGAGGAAACAGTCTTAAGAGCATATTTATAACCATGTAGTCCAGGGCTCTCTTCCATGTAGCACATTACATGTGTATTACATATAATATATATATTACAGAGAATATACAACTCAGATTAAACATCAGTTCAATGAGTCGCTTCTGACCAGAAAAGAAATCAGCAAGTTAACGTTGAGCATCTGAATTGAAGAGGAAATTCTGGAAATTTTCTCGATACATATAAGGGGGAAAAAAAAAAACAAAAAACAAGGCTAATTGTTTCATCACTGAACTGCAATATCTGCTCTTGGCTGATCTGTCATAGTATTATGAGACGTTTCCTTAATCTCCTTCACAGGACTATCGTTAATCTCTTTCACCGGGGGAGTTTCCTTAGTCTCGTTCGCCAGAGCGTCCTTTATCTCCTTCACCCGGATTTCTTTTGACTCGTTAGTTGATGTTTTCTTTGTTCCCTTGACTGACGGCTTGCCAGTCGCCTTCACTCTGTTATTCCCATTAACATTAATTCGCCCGCTTATCTGGTCCTTCTTTTTGGGAGTGGAATGCGTAGTGTTATATTCTCTGTAGGCACCAATGCTGTGGCGGGTGGCCCTGACAGAATCTTTTTTCTCTTCTTGGGATGTAACAGCATCACCCGTGCTTTTCCTCCGCGTAAAGTTTGGTGATTTGGCTCGAGTCACAGGCAGCTAGATAAAGAAAGGGTAGTAATGTTTATACTATGTCTAAAGAACGGTGCATGCATGAAATTATGAAGATAAATTTGCATTCTTCTCAACTATCACAATAAAAAAAATATATAGAAACAAATGCTGAAACAACAATGACTTTGGGCTTTTCATGACAATAAAGAACTAGAGATTTAATTTTATTTATTTGTATATTTTAGTGATACTAAATCATGATTTACCTTCTTAAGTTCAGCCTTTGGAGGCGGCCCTTCATGGTAAAAGCTAGGAACTGGATTTGCTTTGTAGGCCATGTTCTTACGGAGCTGCTTAATAGCTGCTTCCTCCTCTTCCTAATAATAACGGGAGAACAAAACGGAGGATGAATATAGTCAAAAATGCATTAACAGCTATGTTAAGAGTCCACGTTGAAAATATTATAAGCGAGAATATACGGGTTTATAAGGTCATGGGTTAGATGAGCTAATTGATTGGATTCAGTCTTTTAGTGTGGTTTGACCCATGTGCATTATAGCCCAGTTGAGTGACCCAACAAGCTGCAGTTTAAACAAAAGGAAGAAAAATAAACATTACGGGGTCGTTTACTAACTTGGAAAAATGGAGAATTTTCCAAAAAGATAGAGAAATGAAGAAGTGGAGAAAGAAAAAATGGAGAGATTGTTTACTAAATTCAATTTTCCAAACCCTTTCTCAACTCCAATTCTCCAAATCTTATACAAAAATGGAGAGAATGAAATTGGCTCTCTCCAAATGGAGAAATGGAAAAAAAACGGGTGAACAGTGCATTTTGACCCAGAGTTCCCAGGTTCGAATCACGCTGGAGTTGTTGCTGGCCTGCTGCGGTTTCTTCTTCATGTTTCACGCTTCTTGTCTTCATTAAATTATCATTATATATTTCTTATTATTATTATCATTATTAATTTCTTATTCTTATTATTATTATATTACTATTAAATTTTTTATTTTTATTATTATTTTTTATTAATATTAATTTCTTCTTATTATTATTATTAAATTATTATTATTATTATTATTAAATTCTTATTAGTATTACTATTATTATTATGATTATTAATTTATTATTATTACTATTAAATTATTATTATTATTACTATTATTATTATTATTATCATTATATATTTCTTCTTCTTCTTATTATTATTAAATTCTTATTATTATCACTATTATTATTATTATTATCATTATTAATTATCATTATTATTATTATTATTATTATTATAATTATTATTATTATCTTTGTTGTATAAATATACAAATGTTATATGGAATGATTGTATTTAATGAAGTTTTGAGTATTTTGTTTTGTAATCAAACTATGTACTAAAACTAAAGAAATGAAAAAATTGGAGAAATGGAGAAGGAAATTTGGAAAACTGGAAAAATGGAAAACTGGAGGAATGGAGAAGGAAAAATGGAAAACTGGAGAAATGGAAAATTGGAAATGGAAAAACAGAAAAATGAAGTAAACGACCCTACATTGCTCTATGAGTGTAGTACCTTGGTCCTGGCAGCACATTCTTGTTTCTCTGCTTCCAAAGCTTTGTGTTTCTCATCCAACTTCTCGTAAAACTATAGAGGGAAAGGAAAATACGCTTCCACAAATATTAGTGCAACAACTAAAAGAAAATGGAAGAAGCTGCTTTGGAACATAAACTTTCATTGATCAATTATTACTGAAAATACCTCCTTACGTCTTGCTAAGCGTTCAGCAGATCTAAAGGATGGAGCTACCGGGACAGTAAGTTTGGATTTGATGGTTCTTACGGACGCAGCAGTACTATGCACGCTAAGGATAATAACTGTTTCAAATCAGTAAAATGCTGGGGAAGAGAGACGCGGAACAGTAGATTAAAAAATTAAAATCGGCCTAAAGGATACGAGGAAGTCATGGACCAACTATCTTCCTCATCGTGGCGTTTCAGATCATCCATCTGCTGCTGTGGTGTTCTTTGACAACAGAGTTCTCCTGGAACAAGACTATAAATGATGAAAATCCAAACTATTTCATAATTCCCAAAGTACAATATAACACAAACACACACATACATACACAGTTACACACACACACACATATACACACAGATACATATATAGCATACATATTTCTTGCAAACTCCCAGTAATATAGTGATACAAATCAGGCAGGAAAGGAAAGTTATCAAACCGTTGTTCTCACATTTATAGACAACGGTTTTAAACCGTTGTTTTAAACATGCCTAAATACTTCAATGAACAATCGAATCACCAAGTTTAAATGTTTATCCAAACACCATCACCAAGTCTAGATACACAATATTCAAAATACACAAGAACTAATCACAAAGTATAAATACTTCAATGAACAATCCAATTCACCAAGTTTAAATGTTTATCCAAACACCATCACCAAGTCTAGATACACAATATTCAAAATACACAAGAACTAATCACTAAGTCTAAATACTTCAACGAACAATCCAATCACCAAGTTTAAATGTTCACAAAGTTCTAATCAAAAGCATACCTACTATATAACTTGTAGTAATATACTTGCAGCCAAGAAGTCCCAAAGTTCAAGATCTTCATAAACTTTGACAACTTCTCCAATCAAGCAACAACTTACTAGTAGATCACCATACTCCCTAAACAAGAACCAAACACAAGTCAATACCATAAAGAGAAATGCATAGAGATGGAACATAATAGACAATTATATTTTATGGGCAAGATGGAAACGAAATGATGCAACAAAAAAATAAATAAATAAACTCTTATGAGAACCAACAACAATATTTGAGAATATGCTTTCTTAATCCCAATCTTGCTGTCAATCTAGGAACTCAAGCACCACTCATACAACATTGACAAATAACACACAAAGAACAATCAAAAACAAGGAAAAGAACCTCCAAATTAAATGCACAAATCCAACCACCTTCCTCTGTAGTAAATTCACATTTTACATCAAAACACAATACTTATAATCAACATTTTCATGCAAGTAGTTTGCTGATTATTTAAATTTAAAACAAATAGTACCAATAGCGAAAATCATGTAGGAAAATAGGCCTATCCCAATTAAGAGAACTAATGTAGATCACTAACTTTTCGGTAGAACAAAATGCATTAAGTTAACACACACGATGGACTTGGGAAATTGACTTTTAATCCAAATATTACTCGAGATTCAGTTTCCTGCCTCACTCATCATTCCAATTGTCACAACAAAAAGCAATTTAGGATAAGAATCTAGTATAAATTTCTAGAAGACTCGGGACAGCACATACTACTAGGATAGTTAAGGCCACCAATACTTAGTTGATGCTTATGATTAAAAAAAAAAAACAAAAAAAAAAAACAAACAAACAAACAATGTAACCTACAACTTGAGGACCTTGAGGTACAGCACTGTAAAATACAGTTCTCATCCCTTAACAACAAAAGAATACATGACAAGAATAAGAATGTGTCGTGCAATCAGTAAATGCTTATCAAATACATAAAAAGCTTATACGCAAAACTGTACAGATGCAGAGGGTTGTAAGTAATGCATCCACTATTAAACAAGGCTAATCATTCAGCATAAAAGAAGTACAACAACATATATATACTAAAAATGGCATTCCATTATAAAATCCAAACGTTATAGAAGTAAATAAGTAATGAAAGCCTCATTCCTAGTTTATAAATCTGAAACTTCAACATTCAACAATAAGTTTTAAGGGGTTGAAATCCCAACTGCAGGTTAACAAAGCCTGGCCCTGAACCACTTGGGCCAAGGGTCATTTCCATGTTCAACCCATGAGCAAGCAACAGTTTCAGACATATCCACAAAATTTTCAGTACCTCAGGAGCACATAAAACCAGAAAATTTTCATTTCCTGTGACCTTCAGCTAACAATAAGGTCTTCTCCAAACTATTTCTCCATACAATCAGTTAACTGAAAACTCAATACTCCAAAATCAAAACAGGAAATTTATGCAAACCCTAGAAAGTTAACTAGAATCAATAAGTAGTACAAGAAAAACAGCATATGGGTTTCTCATGTAACATATATATTACAATAACAACAATATTAGAAATAAATCAACAAGAATTGAAATAAATTAAATATAAAATAAAATAAATAAATAAACTTACCGGCCGTTCCGAGGTGGTGGCGGTCGCGCTTGGCGTCGGTACGTGGCGGACGCAAGTGAGGCAGCTCCGGCGGAAGAAGGGCGGCTGAGGCTTCAGATCTGTTGGTGGAGGTGGCGTTTGCGTCGGCTAGGATGGCTTCATCGGCGGCGGAGTCGGGGCGGCGACTGAACGCGGTTCTATTGTTTCAGATCTGTTTTGTGGTCCCCGGTCGAGGTGGCGCTTGGCGTAGGCGATGATGGATGCTTGCTGTGGCGGAGTCTGAACGGAGGAAATGGCAGGCAGCGACGGATGGTGGTTGTTGTGGCTTGGTGGCGGATCTGGAGAAAGAAAAAGGTTGGAGATTATACTTGGAATTGGAGGAGGAAATAATGGGGGTTCAGCCGTACGTTCATAACTCTAATTTCACTTTCCCAAAAAAAAAAAAAACTCTAATTTCATAATTTTTAAAACTTTATGTTTATATTTTACAACTCTATACTCATAATTTTAATTTTAACTCTATATTTATAGCTTTTGAATTATATATTCACAATTTTAGAACTCTGTATTCATAATTTTATAACTCTATGATCACAATTTTTGAACTCTATATTTGTAATTTTTGAACAATATATTCACAATTACAAAACTTTATATATGTTGACAAATTTATAACTCTATGTTTACAATTTAGAAACTCGATATATATTTAACGCTATAACACAATTTTTGAATCTATATAACAAAATTGTGAATATAGAATTCAAAAATTGTGAGCATGGAAAGACAATGTTTTAAAATATCATTATCTTTATAGTGTTGTGTATTTAAGTGTGTTTAAAGATAACACTTATAAAGATCACAGGTGTGTCTCAAATATACTTTAGATAGTAACTATGGCACAATTATTTTCGAGATTTTCGAGCTCTCTAACGATTATAAGCGATGGAGGGTGTCGAGGAGGCGCCTGAGGATCTGGACTCAATGGAGGTGGTGGATGAAACGCCATCTGGGGTGCAAGAAGAGGCGAGAGGTGAGGGATCGGAATCGATGGAGGTGGTGGCTGAGACGCCATCTGGAGTCCAGGGTGTGGTTGAAGACAAGGGATTGGAATCGGAGGCTTCCGATGTTGTTCCTGAGACCCCGATCGCAGACTAGGGCCCAGCCCAGTGCTCGAATACAACCGACAAGGTTGACGGGGTTGGCCTAAAGAAATCTTATTTGGAATCTGTTGTGGGAAAGGAATCGAATTCGATCCCGTTTCTACATGAGGTGATGAGCGATTCCGAAGATGACGCAACCTGTCCGAAGGTCAGATTGACAACTAAGGAGAAAGAGCGGATCCGTGAACCGTGGAGGCAGACTCTAATCATCAAGGTGATGGGAAGGCAAGTTGGGTACGCGTATAATTGATCGCAATCGACAATGACTACTTTTTTGTCCGATTTGGGATGCAGGAAGACATGGAGTATGCAAAGTACGAGGGGCCTTGGATGATTCTCGATCATTACCTGATCGTGAAGGATTGGGTCCCGAATTTCGATCCAATAGCGGACACCACTAGGGGTGGGAATAGGCCAGGCCCCTTCATAGGGGCCTACGGCCTGGCCTACTTAGGGCCTAGCCTGGTCTAGCCTATTTAATAAAAAGGTCAGGCCTAGGCCTAATTAGAAGCCTATTTAGTTAAATAGGCCTAGGCCTATATTTACAAGTCTAGCCTACAAGCTCGCAAGCCTAGCCTATTTATATATATATATATTATAATATTTATATTTAATATTTAATTATTATATATTACATTTTATATCTAATATATTTATATATATATAATTTAACCCCACTATATATATATATAACCTACAACCCTAATTCCCAATACCCAAATCCCAAATACGACTTACTAATTAGTAAACAATGTTAGATATTACTAGTTACTATTGCTATTATACTAAATTGCTAATAATTAGTATTACTAATTACTAGCAATAATTTTGCTAGTCGTTTAGTGTTTACTGTTTACTAGCAATGAGTAAAGTAGTAATAATAATGTAATATAAGCCTACTAGTAATTGATTGCAGGATTTATAGATTTGTAGTAATACTAGTAATTAGTAAACAATGCATTGTTGAATTTTGTATTACAAACTTTTACTTATTAAACTTATGTTGGATATTGTATTATGAAATATGAACTTATGATTTTGTCATTCATTAAGAAATATGAACTTAGGTATTTTTTGTTAATTTTTTATAGGTAAACTTTAAAAGGCTTTAAAATGTAGGACTTAAATAGGTTCAAGGCCTATTTAAATAGGCTCAAAGCCTATTTAGGATCTATTTTGAAGCCTTTTTAAAGGCCTATATGTTAAATAGGCTTTTAAAAAGGCTTCAGGCCAGGCCAAGCCAACTGTAGGCTCAGGCTTGAGCCTAAAAAAAAGCCTACATACAGGCTAAGGCCCAGGCCCAAGCTTTAGATTTCCATAGCAGGCCCAAGCCTAATTTTCTAAAGCCCGGCTCGGCCTAGCCTATTTCCACCCCTAGACACCACGGAGAAAGTGCTAGTCTGGGTGAGATTCCCTCGCCTGCCGGTTAAATATTTCAATATGTTGAGTTTACAGAAGGTTGGCAACAAACTCGGAAGAATTGTCCGGATTGATCATACCACTAGCTTGGTATCGAGAGGGAAATTCACTAGGGTGTGCGTAGAGAGTGATATCACTAAGCCTTTGATCTCGCGATTCACTTTGGAAGACAAGGTGTGGCATGTGGCGTATGAGGGGATTCATGTGGTGTGTTTCTCTTGTGGGATGTACGGCCATAAGCAGGATCTATGTCCAACGGCGAGCAAGGCGGATGAACGGGAAGGGCAAGAGTTGAGGAGGCGACCACGGACCAGCAACAGGTCGACGGTGTGCAGACGGAAGCGCCAAGCCGGAGCACCCCGCGCGAGAAACAAAGCGGTTGGTGGAAAGCCGTATGGACCATGGATGATTGCAACAAGACGGTAACGCAGGCAGCCGGCTCAAACGAATAGGCAGGGTAAGCTGCCGGACACTGAAGGGCAGAAACAACAGCACAGAAGTGGAAAACTAGGTATGGCTGTGCCAGGATCGCAGTTTGCCCCGCTAGAGGAGGATGAATCGGCGGTACCACCAGGAGCGGAAGGGAAGGCAGTTGGCGATGAGGAACAGAACGAGGAGGTCGGAACAGGGCGGGATAGTGTGTCTACCCCTATCACGGGTGTGGGAGGACGACCAAAAAGGGCCAATGTCATCGCAAATGAGAAACAAATTGTGAATGAACCTCGAGGAAGTCAAGCCGAGCCAACTACGGGTGCGACAAGCGAGCCAAAAAAGAGAAATTCGGGAGTGAATTCACGTCGCGCTGCGAAGGAAGATGGGCACGTGGTTATTCGTGGCTCTCAGGGTGGGAAAGTGATCCGGTCTACCACTGTGGCGGAGGAAGCTTCACAAACCGAACATCATGGGGATCCCCCCGGAAGCATTTGATGCGAAGGGTGATGTGGTTATGGACATTGAGGTCCAACAAGGGCAGATGACCAAGGATGGGACCTAAGTGGACCCCCCTATGGTTTTGTTTTTCGGTTTTGATTTGTGTTACGCTTTCTTTTGTTGGTTTCATTATGAATTGAATGTTTTGGAATTGTCAAGGAACGGGGGGTAGTGGGTTCCGCCGCATCCTTAAGAACCTGATTACGGACCATAAGCCGGCCATTCTTGGGCTAGTTGAACCTAAAGTCTCGGGTGATCATGCTAACAGCATTTGCTCCAGACTAGGGTACTCGGACTGGGTCCGAGTAGAGGCGGTAGGCTTTAGTGGTGGGATTTGGGTTTTCTGGAACAATAATATGAATGTCTCTATGACTTACACCCACCCACAATTTGTGCTTCTGCAAGTTCAAGAGACAAACCACACAGTTTGGAACCTCGTTGTGGTTTAAGGAAGTCCAATGCATAACCTACGGCGACGGCTTTGGTCAGAATTATCGATAGCAAAACGGGGCATTTCGGGACCAGTTGTGGTGGCAGGCGATTTTAACTCGGTTACTAGTCTGGGGGAAACAAATAACTATAGATCTTTTTCCTCACAACGTTCCTTAGAGTTTGTTGCATGGATCCAGGCGGAAGGTTTTATTGACTTGGGTTTTACAGGACCTAAATTTACGTGGAAGCGTGGGAATTCTATCGACACCGAGAAGGGTGCCCATCTGGATAGAGTACTAAGTAATATAGAATGGCGCCAGTGTTTCCCTACGACTTGTGTTACGCATATGCCCTGAATTGCGTCGGACCATACTCCCATCCTGCTGACCGTGAGACCTAAGGGTGGTGGAAGCGGGATAGCAGCTTTCAAATTCCAAGCTGCTTGGTTAATGTCCGACAGCCTGAGCGGGATGGTCCAGAATGCTTGGCACAAGGAAAACTCGCTGAAGGAGAACACACGCCGAGTTACAGATGAGCTGACAAAGTGGAATAAAGGAAGTGTTTGGGCATATTTTGCACCAGAAAAGAAATCTTATGGCTCGGTTAGCAGGGGTTCAGAAGCGCCTCGCAGAAGGGCATCATGGTGGTTTTGCCAAGTTGGAAAGGAAGCTAATGGAAGAATACCAAGAAGTGCTCCAACAGGAGGAGATCATGTGGTTTCAGAGATCAAGGGAGGAGTGGATCGTTTCGGGAGACCGCAACACAACGTACTACCATGCGGCAACGATAGTTAGAAAAGCTCGTAACAACATTCAAAGTTTACGAGATGAAAATGATGACTGGATTGTGGACCAGGCCCAACTTCAAGACCACGTCCGGGCGTATTATGTCCGGTTGTTCTCCCAGGATCCAGACTTGTAGTAGAATTCGAACCTGGAAGGAAACTTCCCCATCATCTCGCCGGAGGAGTGGAGGGCGTTCAACGCGGAACTAACGAAAAAAGAGGTTCACAACGCCCTATTCGACATGGCCCCGCTCAAGGCGCCAAGGCCGGATGGCTTGCATGCTGTCTTCTATCAGCGTATGTGGGATGTGGTCGGGGATAGTCTCTACGAGATGGTGAGGAATGCGTTCAATTCGGGGATCTTGCCTGAAGGTTTAAATGAGACGCTGCTTGTATTGATTCCCAAAATTGCGTCCCCGGAGACCATCAAACAATTTAGGCCGATTAGCCTTTGCAATGTGAGCTACAGGGTAATCACGAAGACCATTACGAACAGATTGAAAAACATCCTTCCGCAGGTGGTCAGTCCGTTCCAAAGTTCTTTTGTTCCCGGGAGGCAAATTTCGGATAATGTCCTTATATACCAAGAGGTGATGCACTCTATGCGTACGAGAAGAGGATCGAGGGCGGTTATGGCCATTAAGCTTGATCTGGAAAAGGCCTATGATCGGTTGTCGTGGACTTTCATTCGGTCTATGCTTCACGAAATCGGCTTTAACGATGGTTGGATAAAACTGATAATGCAATGCATAGAAACTCCGAGCATGTTAGTGCTTTGGAATGGGAATCGCCTTCAGCAATTTTGTCCAGAGTGAGGCATTCGACAAGGGGACGCCATGTCACCGGCAATCTTTGTCATTTGCTTGGAAAAACTTAGCTAAATGATCGCATACCAGGTAAGGATGGGGCAGTGGAAGGGTGTTCGATTGGCCCAGGACGGACCTCTTCTATCTCATCTTTGTTTCGCTGACGACATGGTGCTATTTACTGAAGCGTCGATGGAGCAAGTTGCCGTAATCAAAGAGTGCATGTCCCGTTTTTGTGTTGCTTCAGGGTCCTAATAATAATAATAATAATAATAATTACTCATTTTAGTCCCTCGACTATTAAAAATGACATTTTGCCCTCTTTTTAACGGCAGAAGGATGACAAATTTAACGGAGGACCAAATTGGGTATAATTTTACAAGTTAGATGACTAAATTGGGTACTTTAATTGTCGAGGGACTAAATCACACATTACCTAATAGTCGAGGGACCAAAATGGGTATTAACTCTATTAATATTTATTATATTTGTAGAAGGTTAATTAGTAGTACATTTTGTTATAGTTTCATAACTTGTTTATTTGATAACTTTGCAGGTAGTCCGAATATTGATGCTACAATATGTCCAGTTTGACCCATAATTTCTACATCAATTTTGCACATGTTTATTTTGAAGTTCATATTTTTGAAAATTAGTATAAATGAGTGTAGTACTTGATTTTGTGTGTGTGTGTGTGTGTTTTTTTTTTTTTTTTTGTAAATTTTTTTGTTAATTTGATACTAATCTTGGAGTACTAGTTTGTCACTTTGTGCATAAACATTTTTAAACAGTGTTACATCGTCCTATATACCAATTATTTTTGTTGTCAAGATTGATACTGATTTTCTCTTTAATCCAAGCAAGTTGATTGTAGAAAATGAGATGAATTGTAAATTTATATTAGTTCTAATATATTTAAATAATGCACAATAAGTATTTTACATACAAGATTAACAAATGCTGCAACAGTAGCTATTTTTGAAATTTAATTTCTTCATTTTCTGAATTTGAAAGATTGATTACAGCAATGTTGTAGTCTGAGTATCTTTTCAATGCGTCAAATGTGTCACAATGTTCTATTGCTCTACATTGACATTTTTAATAATGAGTTTAAATCAATTTATTGGATTATTTGAATGTATTCGTTGTCAACAAATCCTCCCTAAGTTAATATGATTGACTTCAAACTGTTTTTTTTTTTAAATTTCCATCTTATTAACATAATATTTGGTAAATAAATATATAACATTATTTTGTAGTATAACTTTGATATTTAATTAAAAGATAGTACATTGTAAAAAGAAAACAATGAACATTGTAGTGAATATAATTAATTAATAAATTTGAAGGTAATGAATTTTTGCATTGTAACAGACAAAATAACTAATGAAATTATATATCTTTTTAAATTTTATGATAATGAATATTTTTTTTTTGAATAAAGGCATTGTAGACATCAAATTATAAATTATATATAGAAATGCATATGTATTATTTTTTTGTTGTAACTACTAAATTATTTAATTTAATAAGAGTAATAGAGTGGGTACTTAATTTTGATTAATATAATCTAACATATTCGTAGTATATGTTCAACAATTATGCCAACTTTGATTGGGATGAATTTCGAACCTAAGACCTTTCTTATAAAAATTAATGGGTAAGTTAAAAGTTAACGGAGTATTAACGGATAATCATATAACTAATTAAGGATAAATAGGAGCCAAGGACCTTGTGGTCCAGTGGCATCAAACCCTTTCCTTTATACGGGAGGGGGAGGTGGTAGTTATGAACAGATACTGCATTCTAATAGAGTTAGTAGTATTCAAAAAAAAAGAGGATAAATTAGGAAATATGAAGGAAAAATATAAATCTAAACAATGTGAACCATCCATTTGATTAAATAATTTGAAGGCCATTTTTTTTTACCCATTATAGGCCTAACTTTTTTTTGCTCTTATTAATATAGTAGATTTTCTTACAAAACTTTTATACTATATCATATATTTTTATAAAATCCTAAATAAATTTATGTATTGCAATTGAATATAGATAACTAAATGTAATTGCCACAAAAACAAAACATATTATAAATGTAAAGACAATATTAATTTCAGGTTAAGAATTAAAACATTCATTTTGTTAATACAATTATCTTTGATAGGCATTGCTTTTATTAATTTCTATTAATACTTATTATTTATATTATAGTTTTTTTTCATAAATTTTAATAATATGTCATATATTTTTGTAGATCTTATATACATGTATGTATTGTAATTGTAAAAAAAAAAAATCAAATTTAGTTGCTACGAAAATAGTGTTATAAATTTAAACACAATCTCACTTTTCACTAAATAATACGGAGTATAATATTACAAGAAAAATAATAATACATATATAACACAGAAAAAAAAAAAAGAGCAAACAAACAAAAAGAGAACATGCAATTGTGTTTTTAGTCAGTCGATATACCGTGGACCATGGTCACAAAACGACGTCGTTTTGGTAAGTGGGAGACGAAGTTCCGTAACTGATACTACAGTTCATCTCAAAAGATATTGACTTACATTTGTTTTTATATTATCAAATGAAACTGTAGTTATATCGAAATGTAACTGTAGTTATGTTGAAATGTAACTGTAGTGTATATGAACTGATACTGAATAACAGTTTCACATTTGTGTTTTTATATTATCGAATGAAACTGTAGTTATATCGAAATGTAACTGTAGTTGTGTTGAAATGCAACTGCAGTGTATATGAACTAATACTAAAGTTGTGTTGAAATGTAACTGCAGTGTATATGAACTGAAAGTGAATGGCGCAGAACGGAGACCGTTTCATCCGTATGTTTTCATTAATCAAAACGACGTCGTTTTTATGCGCGGTCCACAGTAAAATTTGTTGTTTTTAGTAGCTAACTCAAGGGAAAGTGTTTTCCTAAGTGTCCTTTGTTGGTACAATTACAAACGACAATAAAGAATTTTTTTAAAAAATTACTCCCTCTTTATTATTCATTGGTCAAACCAATTCTTTCTTAAATACATTTTTTTTAGTAATTTTTAACTACTTTTTAATTTGATTTTTTGTGTTTAATCATACTTTTAATTTAGTTTCTAAATATATAAATTTTATATACTAACATTCAACTTAGTATTATGAAAAAACTGAATAAAAAATAACTTTAATCAAATTTCGTTAATCGAACCAAACAAACAAAATGGAAGAAAAGGAGTAATATGAAAATAGTTGATCCATTTCAAATGTGATGAAGACATTAATTATTGATTCCTCTCATCAATATAGGAGACCACGTCTACTCAAGGACCCATTATATTCAATGAGGGTGATAAATGAGAATGATGTGATTTGAATTACTCAAATTTTGTTGACTTTTTTTTTTTTTTTTTTAAATTATGATTAATTACTTTTTTTTATTCCTTATTAATATCATTAAAGTCTAAAGTGTATTACAATATTTTAAAAACACTCCAATGCTAAAATTACTTTTAAATTTTTAGCTCTAGATGTGCCATTATTACGGTGGTTGCATTTGGTTTGAACTCTTTCTATGACGTCTTATTGATTTAATGATTTTTAAAAAATAATATTATGGTATGAAGTTAGCATAAAAGATAATTTAACAAAATGCAAAATATTATTTTTTTTTAAAATAAAATTAATTCTAAAAAAAAATTCTACTAAAATTTCAACTACTTACCTCATAAGGCACACTTTCAAGATAAAGAAATTTCTATGTACCTCTCATAGTCAATAAATGATCATCTAGATTCTAGTATACAAATCTTACGATGGAATTCTTCGAAGTCAAAATTTAGCTGCAAAAAGTCATATTTTAGCAGCAACTTTTAAATGTTGCTATTAGCATTTAATAATGCGTGAAAATGAGTCCTGTCATATTGACATTGTGAACGTACGAAACAAACCAAGCAACGTGAGCGTGAAAATTACTTTTAGTAACATACTAAACTCTCGTTAGAGCATCCATTATAGGAGTTTTTTTGGGAGTTATTGGATTAGTGAAAAGTGAGGTGGATAAAAGAGAAAGGAAAGAGAGAAGGGTAAAGAATCATTTGCAAAATTAAAGTTATTGGAACAGTATCCAAAGTAGCAACAGAGCACTGTTGTGCACGTTTCGCGCATAGGAGCGCCTACTCGGGCGCATCAGGTGTGCCTGACAAAGCTGTTTATTTTTTATTTTTTATTTTTAAAAAATTATATTTGTTTTATTTTTTTCCTCCCCTCCCATTTTCTCTTTTCTAGTTATACTTACAAAAATTTCTCAAAAACTGCAAAAAATTCCATTGATAAGGATGCTCTTAGAGCATCCGATCCCTACATGTGGTTTTTTTGGGAGTTTATGGCATAAACTAACTGGGTGGAATCAAAACTGATAAGGAGGCAAAAAATTGGAGAGTTTTTTCAAGATTTTGCAGGAGAAGAAAAAAAAAACAAAACAAAAGCAGTGCTGCATGCGCGCTTGAGGCGCAACATTGCGCCCCAGCGGCGCGTGGACAACACGCGCCTACTGGGACGCATCAGCTGGCGGCCACTCTGACTTATATATTTTTTGTTTGTTTGTTTTTTTTTTAATTATTTCGTATTGTCACAATTTGTATCTTTTTTTTTTTCCTTTTTCCTCCATATTCACTTTCCTAATCACACTTACAAGCAGGGACGGAGCTAGAAATTTCTTCTAGCGGGGGCAAAGTATTTTTTATTTCTTAAGTATAATCATACATATTGTTAAATATATGCGATAAATAAAACACATCAAAATTTTATAAAAATATTCATAACAAAATATGAAATATAATTAATTTGATAAATTAATTCAAATAGAAAACACATTATAAATTACATATCTCATTATTAATATAAAAAAATTATATATATTAAAAAATCAATAAAACTTTGTACAATAAAGAAATTGAACCCTTAACCTTAGCTTTCTTAGCACAAACACATCTTATGTAAATGTAAATTCATCAATTAAATTGTGCTACCCGCGACCTTTTATATGGCAAAACACAACATTACCATCTTGTCTAGCTAATCCATTGTATATAATATCTGTTTTCATATATTTATATCTAAAACATGTACTATATATATACATATATATATATACATACAAGGCTATATATGGGGTGGGGTGGGGTGAGTGGGGCAGCAACCCCCACTGTCCCCACAGTGGCTCCGTCACTGCTTACAAAAACTACTCAAAAATTGCAAAAAAAAACTTCATCATTGATAAGGATGCTCTTATATTCTCTTAACTTTTACTCACACACACAATTCAAATTTTTAATATAAACATTTTTCTAGATACTCACTACTCACATGATGAAAATAATTTATCATTGTTTGCTACATTAAGGAATAGAATTTGAAAAATCGAGTTAATTCTAGCAAAAGTCTTAGCCTTGTCTTTATTGGTGTCAATTCTAAATTTAGTCCTAAACTATTGTTTTTGTCATTTAACATTCTAGACTATCATATTTCTGACACTTTTGATCTTTTCAATTACTCTTTTTTTTTTTTTTTTTTCGGTGAAACCCTTTTTTAGACAATGATATTTTTGTCTTTTCATTTTATTTTGTTTTTCAATTTTCTGGCTTTTTTTTTTTGTTTTTTGTTTTTTGTTTTTTGTTTTTTTATTTTATTTTTTTGTTTTCGTCTTTAACTGTGGAGGAAACCTGGTTAATGAAGGAAGAAAATCCTTCATGCAGCCGGGACCTTCAGAAGTTTGGTGGTGGACTTGCTCGCCGTCATCATTTGCTTTAGTAGTGGTCTTCCCCAACAGCCTTTCGGGAGGTTTTTATTTTTATTTTTTATTTTTTATTTTTTATTTTTATTTTTTTTGCTTCTGGTGGTTCTAGATGCATGAAGGATTTTCTTCCTTCATTAACTAGGTTTCCTCCGCGGCGGAAGACGAGAACTGGAAAAAAAAAAGGCTAGAAAGGTGAAATAAAATAAATTAAAGAGACAAAAACGCCCTTGTCTAGAATAGGGTTTCACTAGAAAATTCAACAGAAGACACAAAATGTCCAAGCTAAGATATGATAGCTTAAAGTGTTAAATAACAAAAACGATGGTGCGGGACTAAATTTGAAATTGCAAGGCAAGACAAGGAAGTTTCGCTGAAATTAACTCAATTTGAAAGTATACGTAGTATAACTTTTACTTTTATATACCAAGTATATGATTAGATGAGTTTTTTTTTTTTTAATCATACTTTTCATCTTTAAATTATAAAAAATTAATACTTTAATTTATGCTCTTAATTATATTCGTTATCATTTTTTATCCCTTAATTGTTTGCTAAGTAATTTTTTGGTTCTTGAGTTTTAGTAAGGTTGGTTAAAGAAGTCACTTCATAGACAATTGTAAAAGTGATAACGGTATACTTAGGGTCGAAAAGTACTATTTTCATATAATATTTCGTTTTTTATTTTTAAATTTATTTTTTGATGATGATGGAAACTAGGCAATCACTATTCAAGAGTGTACAGTACTAGGCAAACCCCACTTATATGTAATAGTCTTCAAATCACATATGAGAGGCAATCACATTTACACTAGCAAGACATTATGTGACGAACACGATTGAGAATGTGTTGACAAGAATTGTTTTTATTTTTTGATACATTCGATTCTTGATATTTATTGATTATTTGTAAATTGATATATTTCAAAATTAATCAAATAATGCCGCATCAACATATATATATGTCTATGTATCTACCATTAGTTGTATGACACTTTTTTTTTTTTTTTTTTTTTTTTTGATAATAAACGGAAACTTCATTAACTTAAACCAAATCCAAACCAGAAATACATTTCGGAACGAAATTCCAAACACCAAGGACAGACGAATAACCAGTTGCACGTGAGCTACATGATTCGCTGACCTCCTAACATGACAGATAACAATGTTCCCAATGTTCCTAGCAATCGAATGACATTGCTGAATAAAAAGACCACCATAAGATAGATCATGACAAGAAGAATTAAAACTAGTGCATAAATGTAAACAATATGATTCTACTATAATGTGCCGAACATCCCGCTCCTTAAGCTAAGTGAGTGCCTCCTTGAAGGCCATAATCTTCTCAAGATAAGGATCCTGAGTACACCGCAACCGAGTAGAATAGGTTTGCTTCCATTGCTCAACTAGAACATATAATACTTTTTTTTTTAGTACTACTGATTCTGTTACAATGTAGTATCTATTCATAGCTACTTTCTCAATCTACTGAAGCACAAAGAGTCAACAGTTGCCTCCACTGAGGCTCGAACCTACTCCTATCATTGATATCTGCTATTTTGTACAATTATTCACCCCTTATTCTAGTTGTTTTGAAGGTTATTTTCTGTATCCTAGTGAAATTGGGAATTGTTTGTGTGTTATATTGTCCAAGTGCTTAATTATCTACAAGGAACAACAAAGGAAGAATATTGGAACATTTTGGACAAGTTCTGGAAGAAAAGGGAATTACAAGGAAGAATACAAGTTGGAAAAGAATTGGAAGTTGCCTAATGGGCCAAGGCCCATCTACCTCCTATATATTTGACCTATTCTCTACAATTGAAGGAGGTTCCCTGACAGAGTTCTGAACCCTAGCTTTTAGTTTATATTTCCCTAGCATAGTTTAGACTAGTTTCACATTAGATTATTTTATTTCAAGCTTGGAATCTTGGATTGAAGTTGGATTTGTTATTTATCAGTTAAGTTTCTCTTCCCTTTATATTTCTTGCAATGTTTATCTTTAATTCTTGCTTTGTTGTGTTTACTCCCATCATGAGGGAGTAATTCGCTTATGGGTTTGGATTAGGGGTTCATTGTTAATCTCGATGTTCGGTTTATGATTAATTGCATAAAGGGATTGAATCTTTTGCCTAGGGTTTATGTTGATTTGGGGATTTCTTTGCACTATTTATTGGTTTGTGGCCAGAATTAATTGCTAGTCTAGGAGAGGGATTCATTACAACGAGAGTTGGATGGAGACCTCGAGCCTTACCAATTTCAACCTAATTTTCCTGCTATGAAAGTAGAGGTAATTTTGGGGGCTTACAATGCTTAGGTGTTTAAGGTTATAATTGATGCATCACGACAGTGGGGCAATCTTAGCCTAATTCTCTTATTGATTACGAAAGTAGTTGAGTAGAATTCTTTTGTGCATTGCCCATATGTCCCTTGGTTAATTATTCTTTCCCTAATCCTGAGTTTGTTAGAACATCAAGGTTACAATCCTCCTAATCTGGCCCATACTTTTATCATACAGTTTACACCTTAATCAATTGCTTTCTTTTACATCATTCAGTCTTTGTTGCTTGGATTCTATTAATTCACATACTCTAGTGTCTGGTAATTCACACAATTACGTGCCATAGCCCCAATCCTCAGCGGAACGACATTACACCCTTTTCACACTCATCATTTGTGCTCATCAATCATCCATGTGAGAGTGTAAACCGGGACACCGGGTGCCAATTAAAATGAACCTACTCCCATATAATACTTAAATTACAATTTTTGAAGTACAAAATACACTCCACAAATGAACATTAAAATGACATGGTCAACCATAATATTAAAGTTCATTTTGGTAAAACAAGATTTAAAATAATAATAATAATAATAAGGGTGTGTTTGGTTGACAGGTTTAGCTATCAGGAACGGGTATCAAAGTCATTATTATTGTTTGGTTGACATGTTTTTAAAACACTATTATGGATTTTGATTAGGGGTGTACACGAGCCGAGCCGAGCTCGAACCTAGGGTGGCTTGAGCTTGAGCTTGAGCTCGTTAAGGAAGGCTCGGCTCGAGTTCGAGCTCGAGCTCGATCGAGCTTGAAAATTGATGCTCGAGCTCGAACTCGACAATTTTCAAGCTGCTCGAGTTCGGCTCGAGCAGCTCGATTGTTCGAGCTCGAGCTCGAGCTCGATCTTGAGCTCGAGTTAAGCTTGAATTTGAGCTCGAATTCATGCTCGAACTCAAGTTCGAGTCCAATTTTAAACTCGAATTTAACATGTTTGATTTTAAATTCATTTTTCAATTAAAAATAAATTATAATATTATATGTATGTATATATATGTATATATATATATCACGAGCGAGCGGCTCGTCGAGCCACGAGCCTAAGACATTAGAGCTCGAGCTCGGCTCGATTATTAAACGAGCTGCTCGAGCTCGGCTCGAACTCGAATTTGACCGAGCTCGAGCCGAGCTTTGACCGAGCGGCTCGTGAGCAGCTCGCGAGCCGCTTGGCTCATTTACACCCCTAATTTTGATTACCTTCTTAATTGCAAAACTCATTCTTTAATAAAATAAGAGTTTAATCCCCTTCCTCCTCTGCTTCCCCAAGTATTAATAATCATTCTCATTCCACCCTACTACCAAACATGCAAAATACTTTCACTAAAACACATTACCATTACCAAGTATTTGATACACATTCAGATTTCGATTTCCATGTGCGAATCAAACACACCCTAATAATGCTACACACCCCTCTTAAAATTTCATTAAGGGAAAAATTGTAATTTATGTCGCTCCATAATATGCCAATTATAAATGTTACTCCTGAATTATTAGTGTAAATGTTGTCCCTCAATTTTCAAAATGGTACATATATTGCCCCAAGTCCGTTTTAAACCATAGGTCCGTTACGGGAGCGACAATATATGTACTATTTTGAAAATTGAAAGGCAACATTGATAATTGACATATTATTGAGAGGCATAAATGAAGATGATGTATTGCGGTGAGGTGTAATGCATGTGGTAATGATAAAACGAAGAGTCTAAACTCTCCGAGTGTCGGTCTTGAAGGAGGAACGTCGGAAGTTTTGCTATGCTTTCAACCGAATAAATGTGTGATAAGACGTGTGAGGTTGTTGAGAGTGGTGAATGACATTTAGGAAATGTAAGTGTGCAAGAGATAACTAAAATCAAGTAATAAGTAATAAGAAATAAGAAATAAGGGAATGAATTGTGCTTGTCTATGTTGCCTCATTGTGTGTCTCAAGTAGTGGTCTAATGATTCAATTGTGTTGCCTATTCAAGAATGCGTTATCTTATTCCTTTTCCACCTTTGTATACTAGGGCTTCTTAGGCTTAGGAGTACCATTTGGCAACCAAAAGCCCTAAGAGACATTTTATCAAACACCTAGGCTACACACTTTCCTACTATTCCCAATCATGGAATTCCATAGGATCTAAGATTGCAAAAAGCTACAACTCAACTCAAATCAATACCATGATAGAGTCAAGGTCTCAATCTCTCAATAGATTGGCCAAATCTACACAAGATCTAATCAAACCAACAATCAATAGACAAGAATAGATTTTCCAACATCAAATAAATCAAATTCACAATAGGAAATAGGATCTTCACACTAGCAAACATAGATTCACACAACTCAACACCTAGATAGAACTAACCAAACATAATCATAGATTTAAGATCATAAACTAATTTAATCTAAGAACAAGAAATGTAAATAGAAATAAGATTCAAATAGATATCACATAGTAAATGAAAATGGTAGTCTTCAATCCAAGCTTCACTTCTTCATTCACAAAAGAAATGTAAAGCCTAATCTAAGAATGGAAATTTGGGAACTTCTAAAACCTCTAAAAATTGCTCTCCCTGAAAAATCTTATCAAGCCTCCTTAAATAGTCTCCCAAAAATTGCCCTAAAATAATTTATCCCGCAATGTCTCATCCACGAGCCCTTCACGTGTGGATGGCCTCGTGGATGCATACTGGAATTCGTCCACACGGCCTTCACGCGTGGATGCAGCATTCTGGGCTCCCCGGGACTTATGTCCTGATCGGTTTGCTCGTTTTGCTCATCTCTCGTGCCTAACGGTTCCCTGGACCTGTGGAATGTCTCAAAAATACACCGAAGATTGTTTTGCGTGTGGTTATTGAATTAAAGCACATAATATCGTAAATTAATCACGTAAGGATACTAAAATGCTATAAAACTATCCCTATTTATATCCAAATATATAGACATCTTGGAAGCTTATCAATAAACTACAATTTTCTCTTTCATTAATTATTTTCCATCATCACGTGTCGTTATCTAATTGGTTATTTTAGTGTTTAATTAAAAGTGTATGAGTTAACTAATTCATGGCACTCAATGATTATAAGTCACATCATAGGAAAAAAATTATTAGGGAATTTTTTTTAAAGTAAAAAATAGCATTTTCCTTTTAAAAATGATAGGATCTGACTAATTTGATGTATTAATTTGAGTATGGTTGACTTCTGTTTGGGTCAAGTCAATGGATTCACATCCTCCTAATTGAGATGATGAATTTGATATATTATATGATCAAAATAGATAATGAGTGAATAGAGAATTGATTATCAAAGCCTATCCATGCATAGAGTTGATCAGAAAAATAGAATTTAGGAAGACTTTAGAGTCTCTATCTCACATCGGAAATGCACGTGGGTTTGCATGCAATAGTATAAATATAATTCAACTTTTTAAGAAATTATTGATGAATTGTGTAGCATAGAAGCTCTCAATCGATTGCGGGGTACGTCGAATGGGTTTCTCGAGGTCTTGCCAAATTTTTGAGCATTATTCCTTTTCCACCTTATTGGGTTTAGGAATTAATTATGATTAATTTTAATTTATCTATAATTAACGTTGTAACATAAGATTTATTCTGACTAATTTGCCCATTATGGAAACTACAAATTTGAATTTTATATTCACAATTGAATGCCATGAATGATAATGAATTAATTGCCAATTCTTTATAAAAGTCTTGTGTTGAAAAATATTTTCAGTTTTTAGCACACCTAAAAAATTATATTTTTCACCTCTACAAACTATGTCTACTCTCCTAAAAATTCTGTCAACATTTCCTTTTGTTCAAGTTCGTTGTATGATTTATTTGAGTTTTAGTGTAAATCGGGACACCGGGTGCCATTAGACCATAAGATCTTTGACAGTATTGTGTGTTAAATTCATTCTATTTTACCATGACTACAATTTTGAAAATACATTTCGGATTAATATTCCATACGATCTTACAATATGAGGTAGGAAACATTAGTTTAAATGAATAAAAGATTAAAATGATATTTACAAAAATAAATATTTTAGAACCAAACAATTAATCATATGCATGTTTAAAGACGAGAATTGTAACTCTCTCTAATCTGTAAGTAGCATTATTTTATTATTTTATTATTTTTTTTTGTAACTTCAATCTAACCTTATACATATAATATCTGCTCAATATGATTATGTCAACATTCTTGATTAAAATGGGACTCGAACATGTAACTTTCCGTTTGAGTTGCATTTCTTAAAAGATTCACTTACATATGTTTGATACAATTAAATATTTCATTTGTCCCACTTTCAGTAGTATTTTCATATTAAAGAAAGGAAACTCGCATCTTTGGTCTCTAAGTAATAATGGTAGTGACGACTCAGTCCTTGAGTTATAGTCGTATCCGAGTTTAATCCCTCAATTATTTACGAAGTGGCGAGTTTAGTCCATAGCCGTTAAATTTGACGGAAAAATTTAAAATTATTTAAAATTTGAGGGGTAAAGTAGGAAATTCACATTTTATTCTCTTTATTATATCAAAACCACTTTCACAACATTATTTTTCACTTCTTAGCATCTTATTTCATGATCCTTCAATTCTAAAAGCATTTCAATAATTTAAGTATGACTTGTTAGGAACCTGATTCTCGTATATATAACAAACTTAAGACTTAGCACAAACAAAGAAAAACTCGATCATTGTTTTCACTTTTCAGGCGTGTGAAACACACCATCTTAAAAGTTTATGATTTCGATCTCATACTAAACATCAAGGTAATCAAACCAAGTGGGTAATTTGATATTTTTATGACAAATTCACCAAGGGAGTAACTTTGAGATTTTTAGTACGTAAAATTCTTTTGTAAGCTCTGCAATAACTTAATCAATAATCGTATATCATGACAATATATGAAAATTATATTATATATATCCATCACATCCTCTGTCTTCTTAAAAACCAGAGTAATGAATGAGGAACCTAAGACTCAGTTATGAAAATTCAAAAAACGATTATTGACTAAACTACTGCATACGAAATAATTATTTTTTAAGTACAAAAAATCTCAAGTTATTCCGTTGGTAAATTTCTCAGTAAAGAAAATCCAAAATTGTTAGGATAGTATGTTTAACACGCCTGAAGACAATGATCAAATGTTTCTTTGTTTTAAGTGAGTTATACGAGAGTCAGGTTCCTAATTAACAAGTCATATATACTAAAATTATTGAAAAGCTTTTAGAATTAAAGAATCTTGAAATAAGAGGCTAAGAAGTGAAAATTAATGTTGTAAAAGTGGTTTTGATATAATAAAGAGAATAAAATGTGAATTTCATACGTTATCCCTCAAATTTTAAATAATTTTAAAATTTTCTGTCAAATTTAACGTACAGACACTAAACTCGTCACTTCGCAAATAACTGAGGGACTAAACTCGTATACGACCATAACTTAGGGTATGAAATTATGAATTGGAACTTAGGTATAACTCAGGGACCAAAGATGCAATTTTCCCTTAAAGAAATCAACAAACATATTATCAAAAAAAAATAAAAATCAACAAACATAATTTTCTCACATTTTAATATAATTGCATTCACATGACTCAAATTCAAAACTTTTAGTTAAAATGAAAGAAATTAATGAAATCTGATCTGCCATACCCCATGGCATGTAATTGTTGCGCTGATATAAACTTTATTCATATTAGGTTTTCTCTAACCCAGTGGGGTAGCTCAAGTGGCAAGTGAGCTCTCTTTGTGTGGAGGAATTTCGGGAGAACCCCAATTCTTACAAGTGACGATTCCCCCTGGGCCAGCTCCCGTGCCTCCCGGAGCGAACGTGGGTGGACCCCGGACCGTTAAACGGACAGAGAGAAAGACCCTGTAAATTTACCAAAAGAAAAATATTAGGTTTTATTTCTCAATATATTAAAAAATAAAAAATGAAAAATTACTTAGAAATTTCTATAATAAATGTGCCAAAACTTTCCCCACAAAATTTGCATAAACTTATTTTGTGGAGCCTTTAGGAGATTTGGAAAGCTTTGTATAATTGAGATTAGGAAATCTTATCCTAGTGTAGCTAGCAAACTTGCCAAATTGCCACTAGCCTAAGCCTAGTGTAACGCGCGGGGCACTTTCCTACAAATTTTCAAGACACGTGGGACACTTACCGAGGTTTGCTACATCCTTCCGGACTTTTCTAGGGGTTGTACATAAGTTCCCATAGTTGTTAGAATAATCTAGACTCATGTACATAACACTAGAGGAAGTAGGGAAGTATAGAACATTCTAGAATATTTTAGAATCCTCAAAGTGTGTAGAGATTGTTTTGGAGGATTCTAGACCGAGAAGCAACTATAGCCGTAGGATAAAATCAATCTCCACCATCCATTGAGGAGGTGAAATAGGTATAAATACCCCTAGTAGGGCACATTTGTAAACAATCCAACAATCCAACAAACCATCCAAGTGTGTAATAAAAGAGTGGAAGTAGTACTAGTTCCCTACAAAACTCAAGTATTTCCTTTAATTTCTTGCATTTCCGTACGCCATCTCATCGCTTACTTTGCATACTTTCCGAGGGAGGAACGAGGCTGACTTGAACGAGGCTGACTTAGCTATTTGAGGGGAAATATAGCTAAGGCCGCACGAGACGTCAGGGAAAACGAGTCCGTGACAGTAGTCCTACTTTGCCTAATTTTAGTTCTTTTTAAATCTTATTTTGGATAGATTTGATCACTTTCCTAAGCTTTCCAAAAATTAATTGTCTTACCAAATAATTCTCATTTATTTGTATTTATATATACACTTATTATTATTATTATTATTATTATTATTATTATTATTATTAATTTTACAAACTTTTTTTATTTTAAAAATCTAAAAATTTTAAAAATCAAAATTAAATACATCATTATAAATTTTCACCGACTTATATTAATACTTATTATCTATAATTTTCTTACAAATTTTTTATACTATATCATATATTTTTATAAATCTTAAATAAATTTATGTATTGCAAGTGAATATAGATAATTAAATGTAATTTTCACAAAATAAAGTATATTAAAAATGGAAAGACAATATCAGTTTCAGGTTAAGAATTAAAATATTCATTTGTTAATACAATTATCTTTGATAGGCATTGACTTTATTAATTTCTATTAATACTTATTAATTAATTTCAAATTTAGTTGCTACGAAATAGTGTTATAAATTTAAACACAATCTAATTTTCAGTAAATAACATAATATTACAAGAAAAATAATAATACATAACACAAAAAAAAGAAGAAGAAGAGCAAACAAACAAACTATAAAAAAGGAATATTTTATTTTGTTTTTGAGTGCTACTAACGACAGTAGCGCCTCCACTAAGCCTCGAACCCACTCCTTTCGCATAAGGGTGCAACCGGATTTCACTAGACCACAAGGTCATTGGTAATAAAAGAATTTTTTAAAAAAGGACTAATATGCAAATAGTTGATCCATTTCAAACGTGATCAATAGTTATACCATGGACCCGGGTCCACTTTGCAAAGTGGACTCGTATCCATTTACATACTGAATGTTCACAATTTAAATTGTAAATGTATGTAAATTGTGAATATTCAATATATAAATTCTGATATTCAGTAGGTAAATTGTGTATTTGGACTTGAATTCTGGACCGAAATCCACATAATAATTTGCCAAATGTGATGAAGACATTAATTATTGATTCCTCTCAATATAGGAGACCCCGTCTACTCAAGGACACATTATTTTCAAAGAAGGTCATAAATGAGAATGATGTGATTTGAATTACTCAAATTTGGTTGACTTTTTTTTTTTCTTTTAAAAATTATGATTAATTACTTTACTTTTTTTTTTTTATTCCTTATGAATATCATTGAAGTCTAAAGCGTACGTATTACGGAGTACAATATTTCAAACGCACTCCAATGCTAAAATTACTTTTTAAATTTTAGCTCTAGGTGTGGCACTATTATAGTGGTTGCATTTGGTTTGAACTCTTTTTATGACGCCTTATTGATTTAATAATTTTTTAAAGTAATATTATGTTATGAAGTGAGCATAACAGATTATTTAAAAAAAGAAAAAAATATTATTTTAAAAAAATTAATTCTACAAAAATTTCAACTACTTACCTCATATGGCACACTTTTAAGATAAAGAAATTTCTATGTAAATCTCATAGTCAATAAATGAACATCTAGATTGTAGTATACAAAATTCTTTAAAGTCAAAATTTAGCTGTAAAAAGTCATATTTTAGCGGCAACTTTTAAATGTTGCTATTAGCATTTAATAATGGCTGCAACTAAAATGAGTCATGTCATATTGACATTGTGAACGTACGAAACAAACCAGGCAACGTGAGCGTGAAAATTACTTTTACTCAATTATTACTCCGTACTGTATAAACTCTCATTTTATATTCTTAACTTTTACTTACACACAAATTTTTTATATAAACATATTTCTAGTACTCACTACTCACATGATGAGAATCTATCATTGTTTACTACATGTCTACATTAAGAAGCATGACCGTTCCAATAAAAATTGGAGTTATATGCAATATCTTAAATTGAGCCCCTTTTTTTAAGTAATATATATATATATATAATATTTGTTCAAAAAGTTGTATCAAAAATTCAAAATATAAATATTATATAAAAGTACATCTAAATTTCATTTAAAAAGTGACATGCGCCGTGCACATTTAGACGCGAAATCATCCACCAAACTTTTGATATCAACTTCTTCCAAAATCTCATTTTCAATAGAGATTAAAGCTAATCCATTGAATCTCTCTTGCAACATATTTGATCGTAAGTAAGATTTCAACAATTTCAACTTTGAAAAACTCCTTTCTGCAGAGGCAACCGTAATTGGGATAGTCAATAATATTCGATATGCAATAGTAACATTTGGAAAACAATCCATCTGCTTCAATGAATTCAGTATACTCACTGCTCCTATCTTTTCTCTCGATAAAATCTCTCTAAGCAATTTTACTCAATATACAATTCATTTCCATCAATATCACCCCATTGTTCATCTCTCTTAAGAACTGCTTCTAAACAAATGCAACAAGACTTCAAATCCATATCAGCCATCGATTGTAACTCGTGAGAAGTAAACAAAAAACCCAGATGAACTTTTATAATGAATTTTAGAAACTCCCTTTTGCACATCTATTTGAGTTTCTTTTATAATGAATTTTTCAAGAGCTCCCTTTTGAGATTGAGTTAGTTGCTCAATTCTTCTTTTCCTTTTACGCTTCTCAAACCCAGATGAATATTTTCTAGAAAACATAATTATAAAATCCTAAAGAAAAAATAAGAATTTATTTAAAAAGTCTATGAATAAATAATTAATTAAGAAACAAATTCTTGAATATATTTTTTTTGAAATCAAAATTATTAAGTCAGGTAAATAAAACAATAAACAAAAATTGTGAAATATTTAGTAATTTTAATTACCAAGAATTGAAGAACTTGAGAATTTGTGACTTATGATCAAGAAGAATTGAAGAATTCTGTCGAGCTGCGTCTATCAACTGATGTTTGCATCAATTGCATATTTGCGTACTGCTGTCTGCTGAGATTGGGTGATTGGCGTATGTCTGTCGCTACTATTTGTGAATTGTGAGATTTTCGTAATGTATGAACTCAAGCTACCTTACTAATAGAGTAAGAGGGTTGCACCGTGTCACCGATCCGCCGAATGAAAAGCCAAACGAAAAACAAAAAAGGGTTGCGCCGTTGCGGTTGTTGCGCTTATAAGGAGTTATGGGCTATTGGCTAATGCCTAATGATGCTTAATTTGTCCGTCTTATATACTGTATACATAATACATACAACATATAATATTTTTTTTTAAATAAGGGGCCCCCAAAAATTGGGAGCCCTGTTAAGGAGTAGAATTTGGATGAGTTAATTCCAGCGAAAGTCCATTGTCGTTGGTGTCAATTTCAAATTGAGTCTTAGAGCATCGTTTTTGTCATTTAACATCCGATGACTTTTCCGGTGAAACCCTATCTTAAGCAAGGGCATTTTTCGTCTTTTCATTTTTTTTCCACTTTTCTGACATTTTTTATTTTTATTTTTTGGTTTTTGTCTTCAACCCTGGAGGAAACCTGGTTAATGAAGGAAGAAAATCCTTCATGCAACTGAACCATCAGAAGAAAAAAAAAAAGGCAAGGGGAAGACGACCGCCAAAGCAAATGACGGCGAGGAAGTCCACCACCAGAAAATTCATCAGAAGATCAGAATCAAAAGTGTCCAAGATGTGATAGTTTGAAATGTTAAATTGTAAAAACGATAATCTGAGATTAAATTTGAAATTGCCACCCAAGACAAGGGATCTCCACTGAAATTAACTCAATTTGAAAATATACATAGTATAGCTTTCACTTTTATATACCAAGTATATGTTAGATGTTTTTTTTTTTTTAAATCATACTTTTCGTCTTTAAATTATAAAATATTAATACTTTAATTTCTTCCTTAATTATATCTGTTATCACTTTTTATCCCTTGCGAAGTAGTTTTTTTGTTCTTGAGTTTTAGTAAGGTTGGTTAAAGAAGTCATCTATTTGCAAACAATTGTAAAAGTGATGGTGATATACTTGAGAGACGAAAAGTACTATTTCCAGCCGTACCGGAGAATTCTCTATCCGATCTACCTATGCATCCATTACTGCTTTGACCCGTACTGGCTGGCAGTTTGAGTGGCAAAAGATTTGGCATTTAAAAGTTCCCTTGCGAATGTGCATGTTTCTTTGGATTGTTAAACATGACCGTGTTCTGACGAACGTGGCGAGAGCTAAGCGAGGGATTACAACTGATATTTTTTGTATTTCCTGTGCAAGCCAACCGGAAGACTATAAACAAAGCAAAAAAGGCAGAACAAAAGAGAGAACATGGCCACAAAAATTAAAAAAATTAATCTGGCCATGTCAATTATTCTGGATGGGCGAAAATCTCATAAATAAATAAAGGGAAAATAAAAGGTGCCATTGCACATCACACCTCGCAAGAGTGCGAACCGAGCCGGGCAAGCGGCGGCGGCGCACGGATAGGTTTCCCCTTACTTTCCCACTAAACTATTTCAAACTTCCTTTAAAAAGTTGTTATTTAAAAAGTGGGTAAAAGACCCATTTGAAAACAATGTGAGATGATCTCTTGAATATCACACTATTGAATGATTCTCCAACATTCCCATATGCCAATTTCAATAACCAAACAACCACATATCAATAACTCTATAATAAAAAAATCAATCACTCTAGAAAGAATGATATAGCATAATCTCACTAAAATTACTCTTAATGTGGTCCAAATTAAGCTTGTTTTTTATGATATATTATTTAATTTGAACTAGCCTTTACTATTATAACATATATTCTTAGTCTAGATTAAATACTTAGCATCAGATGACATGTAGTGACTTTCTCATATGTGAGGTCATGAGCTCGAGCCTAAGTCGAGGCAAACTGGCTCTTTGTACTTCAACATGTTGAGAAAGTATGTATGAACAAATACTACAATGTAATAGAGTTAGTTGTATTTAAAAAAAAAAAAACTTAGCATCATATTACTTATCACATTTGAATTATAATACTTATTATTATATTCAAATTAATGTTATAACATTTAGAATTGAAAATACACTTTGGACAAAACTTAATGTTTAAAAAGGGGTATATGATATATGTGTTCCATCGAGGAAGGCCGGAATCGGCCTCCTCCGCGGTCGGGCGCCTAGCCCGCCTAGGTCGCTGGCCGACTATTTTTTTTTTTAAGTCAAAGGTAAAGGAACTGTTGCAATTGAAGTACCATCAGGTATAAAACTAATTTCTGATGTGATGCTTGTTCCTGAAATTAGTCAAAACTTGCTGAGTGTCAGACAACTACTTGAGAAAGGTTATTCTGTTATTTTCAAGAAGAGTTAATTCTATTTATGGTCCTAGATTTATATGTGACACTCCATTTTTAGTCCTTTTTTATTAGAATATCCCCATTTAGTCCTAGTATTATTGTGGCATGACCATTTTTAGTCTTTCAACAAAATCGTTGAAATGTCGTTAAATACAAACACATTTTAATCTCTTTTATACAAAGTAGGTTGAACTGCTATATTTTTTATGTTTATTTTTTTGAAAAAATTCATAATTGAAGACCAAAGTGTCCTTGTATTTAATGATATTTAAACTGTTTTGTTGATAAAGGACAAAAAATGGTCATGCCACAATAATACTAGGACCAAAAGTGGATGTTTTAATAAAAAGGGACTTAAAGTGGATTGCCACCTATATATCTAGGACCAAAAATGAAATTAACTCTTTTCAAGAATAACATGTGTTTTATAACTGATTCATGTGGTGCTGAATTATTTTCTGTGAAAATGAAAAACAAGAGTTTTTGTCTTGATTGGGATGAGGCGCAGTTTAAAGCTTATCCATGTGTTGTTAGCCAAGCTGAATTATGGCACAAAAAGGCTAGGACACTTTCATTATTCCACCTTGGAGTATATGCAGAAAAAGGAGATAGTAAGAGGAATGTCATTCACAGGAGGAGTTGCAGCAGTGTGTGAGATATGTCAGTTGAGGAAGCAAACCAGATTGCCATTTCCTGTAGGAAAAAAACATAGAGGGAAACTGAAAAACTTCAACTCATTCATACTGATGTTTGTGGAGGTATGAAGAATGTTTTTATAAATGGTAGCAAATATTTTATACTTTTCATTGATGATTTTACTCGAATGTGTTGGGTATATTTTCTTAAACAAAAGAGTGAAGTTGCTGATGTTTTTTGGAAGTTTAAATCATGGATTGAAAATCAAAGTGGCTGCAAAATTAAAGTAATTCGGTCTAACAATGGTACTAAATATACTGCTAATAGGTTTGCTAAGTTTTGTGAAGATGCAGGAATTGAACATTAATTCACTGTAATCTACACTCCTCAACAAAATGGAGTAAGTGAGAGGAAGAATAGAACTGCTATGTATATGGCGCGGTGTTTGCTGTTTGAGAAAGGAATACCAAAAAAGTTTTGGACAGAGGTAGTAAATACAACTGTGTTTTTGCTAAATAGGTTACCAACTAAAGTTTTAAAAGGAAAAACACCTTTTAAGCATAATATGGTTCTAAGCCTTTTGTTCTTAATTTAAAAATATTTGGTTGTCTATGTTTCACTCGTGTTCCGGATGTAAATTGAGAAAAGCTAGATCCAAATGTAGGATATAGAGTTTTTGTAAGTTATAGTAATGTCACAAAGGGTTATAGAAATTTTCAGCCTTTAACAGGTAAGTTGAAATTATGCAGAGACGTCAAGTTTGATGAAACTGCCAGATGGAACTGGGACAAAAATGAACTTGAAAATATCAAGGAAGAATCAGGAGAGCTTCTTGAAGATGAAAGAATTGATGATATTCCTGTAAGAGGTACAGGATCACTTACTGAAATTTATGAAAGGTGCAATTTAGCAGTACTTGAACCTGCGGGGTATGATGACGCTGCAAAAGATCCAAAACGGATTGCTGCAACGGTGGAGGAGATGAGAATGATTGAGAAAAATAAAACCTGGCAACTTGTGGATCGTCCTGAACATAAGAAGACTATTGGTGTGAAGTGGGTTTACCGAACCAAACTTAACGCTATGGCTCTGTTAACAAGCATAAAGCAAGGCTGGTTGTGAAGGGTTATGCTCAACTATATCGTGTCGACTATTCAGAAACGTTTGCACCTGTGGTAAGGTTGGATACTATAAGGTTTCTCTTAACTTTTGCAGCACAAAAACAATGGCGGATTTATCAACTTGATGTAAAGTCAGCCTTCTTAATTCTAAGTTGTTGAGATATTCTAGAGATGTTTGTTGAGTTATTTTCTCTTTTAATTGTGTATAAATTAGCAGAGATAGAAATGGAATAAACATATCATTTTTCCCAGCACAATACTCTAAGTGTTTTACCATTTTTTAGCCAACAAAGTTTTTAACAACAATAACTAAGCAAACAAGTGAGGAAAGAAATAAATTTACTAACAATACAATATTATTATTTCAAAAACAACTTACCTCTGATCTGATTTGTAAAAGTGAATGGGCAGAGAAATGAATTTCAGACCTACAATCCAATATCTTTAAGAAGACTGCAGATTTCTTGAAGTAGAAAAAAGGAAAAGAAATGGAGATCAGAGAATAAACGAGGGATAAAGGATTATATTTTATGAGCGTTTGATGTTTGGTGTTAAATAATTGAGAGGAATCTTTTAGGGGCGTTTGGTACATGTTATTTAAGATAAAAAGGGTTATATTTAGTTGGTTATTATGTAACATGTCTATGTTTATGTTTAGTTGAAGTTATGTAATTTTCTCATGGAATCAAATATAACCTCCACGCCAACCAGCTTGGTTGGTATAAGTGGTAATGCACTCTCATTCCTTAAGAGAGGTTGAGAGTGTCCCTCCTATAGTTAGGGCTTGCTCAAGACAAAAATAATCTACACATAAGATTTTTTCATGTTTTAGACAGAATGTGATTCTCTCACCATTCTAATGCGACTTATGTGTATCCAACATTATTTTTATCTTTTATGGGGATTAATCTGAATATAGTACATGCTTACATGTGTCTCTTATAATTGTTGGAAAATAGTAATAAAAATGGCATTTTAAGTGACCATTTTGTGGTACAATTAAAAGTGGGGTACACATCCGATTTGGATCGGATCAATGTGGATTCGGGTTCTTCGTAGTTAGACGAAGAGATCGATATATTGTACGCTCAAAATGGAAAATAGGTGAATGAGAAATTGGTTCTCAAAGTTGACACATTTGAGATGGAATTTTGGTGAGGAAAAAGCTTATGTAGCTTTTGTCTCACATTGGTTGGGAATGAAAATTTGCCCCACTATTTATACAAGGGTCTTTTTATGACTAAGTAACTTGTATATCATAGAGGCTATCTCTCGCGCGCAGGGGGTCGCAAATCAAATCCCAAACTGAGCCTGAAAAGGCTTGACTCGTGTACGCCTTGCGGGCTAAGTTATGCAAAATTTTTGAAACACATTTTCCATCTCTGAACCACACGAGAGATCAAGCAGATCTCTCGCCCGAGAGATAAGTCAAGCGGATCTCTCGCCCGAGAGATAAAATGAACTGACCTCTCGTAGAGAGGTAGTCCGGTCTCTCGCGGCTAAAAAAGTTGACCTCTCGCGAGAGGTAGGTTGCGTGCGTTGATGTCTCGCGGCTTACGCTACTGATGTCTCGAGCTTGGTCCGATGTCTCGCGATGCGAATCTGATGATCTCTCGAGCGACCTTTCACCTACTGGATCCATTGACTAATAATTATTATGTTAATTAAGTTAATAATTACATAAATATAAGTATAATTACAATTAAACATGTGTTCATTAGATTTTTATTTTAATTACAATTACTTTTTTGATAATCTATATATATATATATATATATATATATATATATTTATTTATTTATTTATTTATACTTAAAATATAATACAATGAGAACAAATAAATTATCATTTCTATTCTTCCCTGTAATTAATATGATAATTTTATGGTAATCTCTATATATATATTTTTATAATTAAGGTATAAACTTATAATTGCACAATATTAATATAATTATCTAATTATTGTTATGGTAATTAAAGAATTAATTGAACAGATAATAGTATAATTGACTAATTATTATTATGTTAAATAAGCTAATAATTACACGGATATTAGTATAATTACAATTAAATATGGATCGTTGGATTTATTTTTATAATAATTACAATTAATTCATTCATATATGGAGGTGGAGAAAAAGGGTAAATGCAATATGGTGAAAAGAAATATACTTAAGTTATATAAGTATAATTATACATATATTAATATAATTGCCTAATAATTAGTATGATTATTAAACATAGGTCGTTAGATTTATTTTTATAATAATTACAATTAAATTATTTCACATTTTTTCATATTTATTTTACTAATAATTTAATTACATAAATCATATTACATATTGATTTTTCCAAGATAATTGCTGACAAATGAGTCATATATTATTCAATTAATTGAGTAATACTTTTGCACTCATTTTAAAATCAAATAAATGTGCACTTTAAAATATTAGAATATTATATAATTTTATATTTAATTTTATTATCTAAATATATAATAAAAAAAATTTTATTCGTACATCGCACAAGTAATTTACTTTTTGTACAAATAATTAAAGTTAAAAATATCATAATGGCCAATAATTTTGTAAGTGTCACTTGTGATGTACTAAAATGGCTAATTATAACCAGCTTGGTTGGCGTGAGTGGTCATGCACTCTCGTCCAAGAGATGCTGGGAATTCGAACCCCCTCATATGGAAAAACCAATCTGACCAGCACTTTGTCATTTAATTGGGTCGGCCTGGTGCGAACGAGAATTAGTCTGGATATGGAACGGAGGTGTCATGATTGTCATCACACTACATAACTATTGTAGTTTAGATGTATACGTTATATATTATAGTGAAATTTCTCCTTTGTAATGGAGAAGAGTGGATTAAATGAATTGAATTATACCATCCCTAATCACTATAAACTATCTCGTCTCATCACTTTACTTTACATATTTAGGAGGTGATTAATTAGTTTAAGGTAAGAAAGATAATCAAGGTAAATAGTGTTTTGGAATATTAACAAAAACAAAATAAGATCTCTTTTTCTCTTACAAAAAGAAACAATTTTATTTCAACCGATGACCAAGAAATTAAAACCATATACATTCACTATACATTTAGCCAAGAAAGGGGTGCAACATAAGGTCGAATTTGGCTAGAACAAAAATTTTGAAAAATTATATAAAAATCAAAAAGAAAACTATCATACCTTTGTGTTTCAATGGAAGTGCGGAACCAAAAAGAAGTCTTCTGCAACAAAAAGTAGAAATAAAGTTCGCGAAAAAAATTCTTATATATAGTCAGATGTAGAAACAAAAAGCAAGAATTATAAAATAACACAAAGAATCAAAATTCTAAAGGTACTCCTACAAATAGATCACCAAGAGAACTAAAGAATAATCAAACATCAATGTGATAAATCGAAGTAAAATCTAGCAATTCAAAAAAGTTGAATATTGGACGAAAATGGGAACCTGCAAAACACTATTTTAGCAAAAAATCATAGCAAGATTATCTCTGTTTTTGAGCTTGCACAGTAGATTGCCAAGGTTATATAAGGGCGGTCAAGACATTATGTGCTACTTGCGTGGCTTTTTACTCGTTGTCACTCAATTGTTTTGAGGTTTCACCGTTTCCCCCCAGTTTTTCATATTTCTATTTTCTACTTTCAACACGAGCATTTGTGCAAAGAAAAAATTACACTTTCGGTCCCTTAATTATTTTATATGTTAAATTTGGTCTCTTAATTATAAAAATAAACACATTTTGACCTTTAATTATCTCTACCATTGTTGGGTTTGAAGTGTGATGAAAATCATATGAAATAATTAGCATTGCAATTGATACTAACGAGGAATATAGATTGGGGTATGAAAGTAAATTCAGAGTTGTGTGTGAAGTTCTCCAAAAAAAATCCAAGCAAAATCTTGAAACTAATGAATGTTTAAAGACGAGGTATTTAACTGAGGAGTTGGTGACACTTAGAACAACTAAGGGACTGATTGTTTAAAAATTCGATCGAGGAACTAAGTTGCATAAGGAAAATAGTGGAGTGACCAGAAGGTACTCCTGCAAATAGATCTTCAAGAGAAATAAAGAATAATCAAACATCAACGAGATAAATCCAAGCAAAATCTAGCAAAAGTTGAATATCGGACGAAAATGGAAACCTACAAAACACTGTTTTAGCAAAAAATCGTAGCAAGATTGTCTCTGTTTTTGAGGTAGCACAGTAGATTTCCAAGAATTTTAAGTTCACTTGCTCTTTTGCATATGTGTTTATACTTAAACATTGATGTTCAACAAATGTTATATAACGGCAGTCAGGACATTGCGTGTGTCTTGCGTGGCATTTTTACTCGTTGTCACTCAATTGTTTTGGGATTTCACCTTTTTTTTTCCAGTATTTCATATTTCTATTTTCTAATTTCAACATTAACATTTGTGCAAAGAGAAAATTACACTTTAGGTTCCTTAATTATTTTATATGTTGAATTTGGTCCCTCAATTATAAAATATACACATTTTGACCTTTAATTATCTCTACCATTGTAGGGTTTGAAGCGTGGTGAAAATAATATGAAATAATTAGCATTGCAATTGATACTAACGAATAATATAAATTGAGATATGAAAGTAAATTCAAAGTTGTGTGTGAAGTTCCCCAAAAAAGATTCAAGCAAAATCTTGAAACTAAAGAAAGTTTAAAGACAAGGCAATTAACCAATGGCTAAATTGGTGACACTTAGAACAATTGAGGGACTGATTATTGTTTAAAAATTGTCCGTGGGATTAAATTGCATAAGGAAAATAGCGAATTGATCAAAAGTTTGTTTTTTTTTTCATTCAAGAAACAAAAATGAGATTTTGTAGGAGAATAACTTTTTTTTTTCATTTCTTCATGATTTGAATCTCAATTCAAAGTGAAAAAAATAGTAAAACAAACAACACTATAGAATTTAAATCAATTAGGAGAGTTCAAAACCCATAAACCAAACATCCACGGAAAAATTTCAACAAAATCCGATCTTTTCTCTCTTAAAAAAGAAAAAATTTTATTTAACCGATGACCAAGAAATTCAAAGAACATACATTCACTATACATTTAGACAAGAAAGAGGTGCAACATAAGATTCAATTTGGGAAGAACAAAAATTGGAAATATTGTATATGAAACACAAAGAAAATCACCATACCTTTGTGTTTCAATGCAAGTGCAGAACCAAAAAGTAGTCTTCTGTAACAAAAAGTAGAAAAAACGTTAACAAAGAAAAATTCTTATATATTGTCAGATCTAAAAACAAAGAGCAAGAATTTTAAAATAACTAGATAAGGAATCAAAATCCAGAAGGTACTCCCGCAAATAGATCACCCAAGAGAAATAAAGAATAATCAAACATCAATGAGATAAGTCAAAAAAAATCTAGCAAAAGTTGAATATTGGACGAAAATGGGAACCTACAAAACACTATTTTAGCAAAAAATCGTAGCAAGGTTACCTCTGTTTTTGAGGTTGCACAATAGATTGCCAAGAATTTAAGTTCACTCGCTATTTTGCATATGTGTTTGTACTTTAACATTGATGTTCAACAAAGGTTATATAAGGGCGTCCAGGACATTGTGTGCGGCTTACGTGGCATTTTTACTCGTTGTCTCAAATTTTCATATTTCTATTTTCTACTTTCGACATGAACATTTGTGCGAAGTGAAAATTACACATTAGGCCCTTCAATTATTTTATATTTTGAATTTGGTCCTTTATTTCTAAAATAAACACATTTTGACCTTTAAATATCACTACCGTTGTAGTGTTTTAAGCATGGTGAAAATAATATGAAATAATTAGCATTGCAATTGATACTAACGATGAATATAGATTGAGGTATGAAAATAAATTAAGAATTGTGTGTAAAGTTCTCCAAAAAATATCCAAGCAAAATTTTGAAACAAAAGAAAGTTTAAAGAAAAGATAATTAACTGATGGGCTAAATTGGTGACACTTAGAACAATTGAGGAGCTGATTGTTTAAAAATTGACCGAGAGACTAAATTGCATAAGGAAAAATAGTGGAGTGACCAAAAGTTTGATTTCTTTCCCTTTCAAGAAACAAAAGTGAGATTTTATATGAGAATAACTTTTTTCATTCCATGATTTTACAATGGTATATCCGCAATCCCATAGAAAATCTAACTTTAAAAAAATCTTATGTATAATTACATCTAAAAGAATAAAATAAAAAAATTTGAAACAATCAAACAAGGAATCAAAGTTTGGAAATGTATTTTTGGAGTGGCTCACCAAGGGAAACAAAATAATAGATAAAAAGATTATAGATATCTAAAAAACATTCTCATTTCAGTCCATGAACAAAAAAATCTTAGACAATAATTCCTCATAAAACAAAAAAATCTAAGACACATACACTCAATATACATAAGACATGAAAGAGGTGAAACATAACATCAATATTATGTAATTCGCATTTAAAAAAAGAAAAAAGAAAAAGAAGAAGAGAAACAACCATCATACCTATGTGTTTAAGGATATATTCGAAAAGAAGTACTCTGTAGTTCTCTACAACAAAAAGAAAACAACCCGAGAACAAATTAGCTTAGAGTCTAAAAGGATGTATCTGAGATGTCTCAGCGAGAGGTTGAAACATCAATGGGGTAAATGAAGAACAAACAAAGGTTCAACCTTAGATGAAAAGAATGACTCACAAGACACTAATAATCAAGCAAAGAACTAGAACAAAGTTGTGTCCATTATATTTTTGAGATTGTGCATTAGTTGTTGTAAGAAAAATATTTGTAAATACACATTTATATTTATTTTTATATATATTTTTTAAGTACTACCGACTCTGTTACAATAATGCAGTATCTGTTCATAACTACTTTTTCAACTTACTGCACTCACCCCTTCCACATGGAGGTGCAACCGGGTGCCACTAGACCACGAGAACTTTATTAGTACTACTTTTCTCATGTATTCTAGGATTCTTACCTTCATTTTCCATTTCATGCAACTTAGATCGGAACTCCTCAATCGGTCTGGCACGTTCTATAACGAATCTAGCATTCAAATTAAACATAAACATTTGTGTAACCTTGTCATTAATGAAACATATAATGATATTATCACTTGTTTGTGGTTTTATTTTTGTTTTGTAATAGTTTATTAGTATATGGTAATTAACAAATCAAAATTTATACCATGAAAATTGATAAGCAAACATGTTTCACGTAAAAGAGAGAAGATTTAATTTGGCTTCAACTTAACTTATTATATTATAGAAGTTAAATAATTAATTGGTGGATCAGTTTCGTCGAAATATATCAGTGATATAAATACCACACAATTTCAAAAGTACTTAATATATTATAAATGTTAAATAATTACTTGGTGGGCCAGTTTTAGCAAAATATGTCAATAAACAATTACTAAAATTTGGATAGTATTTATAATAATTTATTATATTATAAAGGTTAAATAATTACTTGGTGTGCTAATTTTGACAAAATATTTCGTTCGGTGAGACAATTACCAATAGATATTTATCTAAATCCAGATTACATACACATTAATGGTATAATCTAAACCATAGATCGATATTTACTAAAGCAAACTTGTATATTTTCAAAGGATTTGAATTGCATGAATAAATAAGTCTTATTTATTACAATTTAAGGTATTCTTTCAAAGAGGACAATATAATAAATTTAGACCGAACTATCAACAACTAATATCTAACAACTACAAACATTTAACTTTACATTGTAATTGGAGTAATTCTTAACTATGTTCATAAACAACTACAAACATTTAACAATGTTGCTTTTGAGGTCCATGTATCCCATAAATCCCACTAGTTAACACTGCCCATTCTGCTTCTTCTTCACTGCAACCACATTCAGTAATATAATCTTCTTGATTGCTGGAAGCTTCTTTTATAAGAGGAATTAAGAGTTTCTCCAGCTCAACTGCCATGGGATTGTCCCATTCAACCAGTTGTTGTGAGCTTTCTCCTCTCCTTTATTCCACATTACACTGCTCAGATCTCTGTTTTAGAGACTGAAGCTCGTTAACTCTGTGGAAGATGAAGCTGGTATATCCTTGATTGCAGTCCTGAAAGCTTCTTTTATAAGAGGAATTAAGAGTTTCTCCAGCTCAACTGCCATGGGATCATCCCACACAGCTAGTTGTGAGATTTCACGGTTGGCTTTGTTGAACATTGAGCATATAATATAATACTAAAATATATTTTTGGTTGAGATAAAACACATTTTCGAATTAATTTTCTTGTTCGCATCAAACAAGGAGTTATATTTTTGGTTCAAAGATCTAAGCTCATTCAATGCATTATGGAGTTTTTCAGTCTAATAACTCATAACTCTTCATCACTGAGGAAGATAGAGCTGGTATCTCCTTGGCACCAAACATTCTTTAGATGCAATTGTCAATGCAAAAGCAAACTGTAAGATATATACACAAAAACTGAAGAAAAGAAAATATTACAGTGAAATCGTATAAGATCTTTACTCTAATTAAGAAAAGAAAAAAAAAAGAGACTCTCATTTCAAGTGATGAACAAAGAAATCTCAAACATATAAATTCACTTGCTATGCATTAAGACGAGAAACAAGTGCAACATAAGAACAAATTCTAATACCTTAGCATGTCAATGCAAGTGCAACACCAAAAAGTAGTCCTCTGCAACAAAATTCAATAAACAAATTAGCAAGCAAATTTAAGATTAAAAATCTGAAAATAAAAAGCACAATGAAAATGAAGCTAAAAAATTCTTACATTTAATAGATCTAAAATAAAAAATAAAAAGTCAAAAATGTAAAACAACCCGAAGGAATTAAAGTCTAAAAAGGTGTTCTTGATGATATGGCTCACATAGAGAAACAAAGTGATAGATACATGGAAAGATTATAGCAAAATCAGATCATTATAAACAAATAAATCAAAAACATAAAGTAAATCAAAAAAAAAATCTCAAACGTATATATACTATATAGTCAATATACATTAGACATGAAAGAGGTGGAGCATAAGATCATATTCTACAATGTTATATCAAATCCGCAATCCCACAACAAATCTAACTTTTCAAAAAATCTTGCATATACCCAATGTTTTTAAAAAATTAAAAAATAAAAGCAACAAATTTGAAACAACGAAACATGGAATCAAAATTTGGAAAGAGAGAAACCAAGCAGTAGATAAGCAGAAAGATTATAACAAAACCGAATTGATCATTAAAAAAACACTCTCAATTGAGCAGATGAACAAAGAATCTCATACGTATAATTTCTCAAAAGAAAAAAAAAGAAGACATACATTAAACATGAAAATGTGAAACATAAGATCTAATTCTACAATGTTAGATTGAAGATCCCATAGAAAATCTAGCTTTAAAAAAAACTTAGGTGTAATAAGATCTAACAAAATAAAATAAAAATTTGAAACAATCATACAAGGAATCAAAAGATTATAGGGCACATCGATTTTAAAAAAACAGTACTCTCATTTCAATCGATGAACAAAAAATCTCAAGAGATAATTTTTCAAAAAAAAAAAAAAAACTAAGGCATATACACTCAATATACATTAGACATGAATTGAAATAAGTTAAATATAAGATTGGTTCTATTCCCTTCACAATTTTTTTAAAAAAAAATAATAACCATCACACCTATGTGTTTAAGGGTAGATTCAAAAAGGAGTAGTTATCTGCAATAAAATCGAAACAACCCTAGAACAAATTAAATCAGAGCCTAAAAAGATGTTTTTGATATATCTCAATGTAATTGAGAGGTTGAAACAGAGACGATCAATCAAACATCAATGAGATAATTGAAGAGAAAGCAAAAGTTCAATCGACCTTAGATGAATAGGAGAAATTATAAGACACTAATCAACAAAATAACTGGAACATGATTGTCTCCATTTTGAGACTGTGTACTCATTGTGGTGAAGACTGATCGATGTTTGCCTGCTTTATATAGGAGAGAAATTCATTGATGACGCCAGCACTTACGTAACAATTCCATGATGTCAGTGTAAGACTTTTCCCTAATACAATATATATTATATATTGGGGCTGTGGTGCAAGTAAACTAGGCCCATTAAGCTATAGGTTGGATTGGACATCTAGGTTTAGTCCAATCCACCATATGCCTATATAATCCTGCATTGATGGGATGCAGGACAGACAATCATATAGTACCTACATACATGGTACTCACACTGCTCAGAAAATACCAATACACCATCTAGGGTTCTGAGTCAAGTGTGAGACAAAACGACTAACACAGGCAACACAACAAGGCATCAACTATGGCTGGAGATCAACACGATCTATGCTTCCGCTATTACGAGGTTAGATTACTCGTAGATTCATTCTATATGTTTAGATAAGATTTATGACCTTACAGTCAGCGCTTCCGTAGCAACTCCATGACGTAAGCTCTTACGTCAAAAATGTAAAAATATATCATTCCACAAATTTAAGGAAATTTCATAAAATGTTTCAAAACAGTTTCTCTACTTCTAGGAAATTTTAAAATACCTTTTTTGAAATAAGAATATGACACGCAATTAATATTTATCCATAGATGAAGATATTATTATTATTATTATTATTATTGTTGTTGTTGTTGTTGTTGTTGTTGTTGTTGTTGTTGTTGTTATTATTATTATTATTTTATAAATACACGCTTTTTTTATATTGAAAAACTTGTGTAAAATTGTCTCATGGACAATACGATTGGGTCATAGGCAACTAGGTGTGTAAGTATTATAATATTAGTTATAAGTACTATTACAATATTTATCATTAGTAACAATCAATTTTGCCCTAAATAGTACCACAATTTCACATATAAGTATTACAATGTCTATTATGAGTAACGACATATTTTTAATTTCAAATTGGTATTACATTTTGTACAATAATTATTGTAATTGTTTCATAAGTAAAATTTCACATTTATGTATTACAATATTTACATTAGAATTCAATGCACTTTGTAAGTATCACAATTTAAGTTATGAGTATTACAATACTTATCATTAGTAACAATTTATTTATTTCAAATTCATATTAAATTTTCTGTAATAAGTATTATGATTTCTACTATAAGTAGCAAGTGGTAACCATATAATATTCGACCCGTCTCATACATATTAAGATTCGTGAGATGATCGGACATAAGTGTGACTCTTTTTATATTTATACTTTTCTCATGTGTTTTATATCATAGGATTCTTGCTCTTATTTTCCGTTCCCATACAACCTAGACTAGCTAGCACTCCTCAACCGGTTTGATACACTTTCAATCACTTTTCTCATAATTCAAGAATTCAAACATAAATATTTGTTCAACATTTGCCATTGAAACATATAATGAGATTATCACTTGTTTGTTTGTTATTTATATTAATAAGAAAATGTTTTATTCCCCTCCTAAATTTCCCCTCCATAATTTTATGAGACTTAGCTTTGACAAAGAAAAACAAAAGATACAATAAATAACACAGTTTCACATAATAATAATTAAATATGCATGCTATTACTATTAGTCAATGTTATATTAAATTTATGTCTCAAATAAGAATTAATATAATCAATTTACTATTTGTAATTTTACGAATTAAAAGGCAACTAATTAATATACTCAAATGAAATTAATTAGGGTATATCTAAGACAACAATTTTATAATCCAAACCACATATATTTAGCAAATCCAACTTGCGTATATTGATATTTTGGGCGATAGTAAGTGGTGAATTGAGGTAAATTTTAAAATTTGTAGATGTCACTTATTCGAATGAAGTGTGTGTGTGTATATATATATATATATATATATATATATACACACACACGCACACACACATATATATAGATACACATATATATATACATACACATATATATACATACACACACATATATATACATACACACACATATATATATACACATATATATATATATACACACACACACACACACATATATATATATATACACACACACACATATATATAAAAATAAAAAAAATTTAGGATCGTAGAATTCTCGATGGAGAAAGAGGGCTTTGATACCATATAAGAGTATGGCTAAAAGCGGTAATACTTACATTAAGATAACCAGAATATATAGTGATACAACTGAGAAAGCCTAGAAAAAAGTTACATATTAGTAGGAACAATAAATGACCTATTCATGAATATAACTGTTAAGGTAATACAATTAATCCTTAATAATATATACACACACACATATATATATATACACACACACACACACCATCCATATTAAATTTGGTTCGTACAATATTTTAACTATTAATTTTATTATTGGAGGAATGAAACTATTTAAAATTTTGATAAAGATTCATTTATAATATTTTAATTATTATAATGGATTCTCAACTTTAATTTGTTTATTTATTTTATATTATTTAAATTTTTTTATCAAGATGAAAATACATTGTGCTCACTCTAAATGGAAGTCATGTAAAATTTTTAAATATAGACGCTCTCAATGGTGGGACCAGGGTGAGCAGTGAAATTACGAGAATAATGAATAAAAATTTAAATCATATATTCTTTAATTATTAAGTTTGTATTCACACTCGGTAAAGTGGATGCAAATTTTGTTTTAAATTAATTTCAAAATTTACATTCTTTTCGAGGTGGGCCCGAGTGCGTTGTGAATTAGGAATGACAAATAAAATCTATATTATATTTAGTTTTATTATGAATTGTATATTATTTGCATTTTTTATCAAGATGAAAATAGTTTGTGCTCACACTAAATGTAAGTCATGTAAAATTTTAAAACATACACATTCTTAATGGTGGGACCAGGGTTAGTATTGAAATTACAAGAATAACGAATAAAAATTTAAATAGTATATTTTTTAATTATTAAGTTTGTATTCACACTCGGTGGAGCGGATGTAAATTTTGTTTTAAATTAATTTAAAATGTAGATTCATTTCGAGGTGGGGCCCAAGTGCGTTGTGAATTACAGGAATGGCGAATAAATTTATATTATATTATATTTAGTTTTCTTATATATTTATATTATTTGAATTTTTTATCAAGATGAAAATAGTTTGCGCTCACACTAAATGTAAGCCATGTAAAATTTTTAAGTATGCACATTTTAAATGGTGGGACTAGGGTGAGTAGTAAAATTATAAAAATAACGAATAAAAATTTAAATCATATATTCTTTAATTATTAAGTTTGTATTCACAATCGGTGGAGCGGATGTAAATTTAGTTTTAAATTAATTTTAAAAAGGTACATTAATTTGAGGAAGGGCTCGACTGTGTTGTTAATTACAAGAATGATGAATGAATAAAATTTATATTATATTTAGTTTTATTATGTATTTTATACTATTTGAATTTTTTATCAAGATGAAAATAATTTGTACTCACACTAAATGGAAGTCATGTAAAATTTTAAAACATACACGTTATTAATGGTGAGACCAGGGTGAGTTGTGAAATTACAAGAATAACGAATAAAAATTTAAATCATATATTCTTTAATTATTAAGTTTGTATTCACACTCGATGGAGCGGATGCAAATTTTGTTTTAAATTAATTTTAAAATGTATATTCATTTTGAGATGGGGTTCGAGTGCGTCGTGAATTACAAGAATGATGAATAAAATTTATATTATATTTAGTTTTCTTTTATATTTTAAGTTATTTGATTTTTTTTTTATCAAGATGAAAATAGTTTGTGCTAGCACTAAATGGAAGTCATGTAAAATTTTAAAATATACACGTTATCAATGATGTGACCAGGGTGAGTTGTGAAATTACAATAATAACGAATAAAAATTTAAATCATATATTATTTAATTATTAAGTTTGTATTCACACTCACTGGGGCGGATGCAAATTTTGTTTTAAATTAAATGTAAAATGTACATTCATTTTGAGGTGGACTGAGTGCATTGTGAATTACAAGAATGACAAATAAAATTTATATTATATTTAGCTTTATTATGTATTTTATATAATTTGAAATTTTATCAATATGAAAATAGTTTGTGCTCACACTAAATGGAAGCCATGTAAAATTTTAGAATATATACATTTTCAATGGTGGGAATAGGGTGAGTTGTGAAATTACAAGAATAACGAATAAAAATTTAAATCATATATTCTTTAGTTTTTAAGTTTGTATTCACACGCGGTGGAGCAGATTCAAATTTTGTTTTAAATTAAATTTAAAATGTACATTCATTTTGAGGTGGGGCAGGAGTGGTTGTGAATTACAAGAATGACGAATACAATTTATATTATATTTAATTCTATTATGTATTTTATATTATTTGAATTTTAAATCAAGATGAAAATAGTTTGTTCTCACACTAAATGTAAGCCAGGTAGAAATTTAAAATATACACATTCTCAATGGTGGGACCAGGGTGAGTAGTGAAATTACAAGAATAACGAATGAAAATTTAAATCATATATTTTCTAAATATTAAGTTTTTATTCACACTCGGTGGAGCGGATGCAGATTTTTTTAAAAATTAATTTGAAAATGTACATTCATTTTGAGGTGGGGCCCGAGTGCGTTGTGAATTACAAAAATGACGAATAAAATTTATATTATAATTAGTTTTATTATGTATTTTAACTTTAATTTGTGTATTTATTATATATTTTTTAATTATTTAGTTTAGCATTCACACTTGGTTGAGTGGACGTAAATTTTTAAAATATACACCCACTCTAATGGGGCGTTAGGGTGAGTATTGAAATTACAAGAATGAAACAAATAGTAAATGTAATCAGTTAATCTCAAAATACTCTTATGCATGTCATAAAGTTCCATCAATTTTTTTTTATAAAAATACTTGACATTTAATGCATAATAAAATTCAAATTGTTTATTACACTTTACCTTTTCATGTTAAAAGTGGTAGTAAGAATATAATGTAAATTTTTAATGTTGAAGGACTTTGAATGCATTATTATAAATTAAATAAGATAACATCCAAAACCAATTATTACATGTACATTAAATGTAAATGTAATAATTACATTTACGTTACACTTCTTTTTTAAAACATGACAAATTGACAATACATTTGCCGTCGAGTAAGCTATTACTAGCAAACTAATTATTACATTTATGCTACACTTATAAAGATAAAAGTAAATTATGTACTCTTTATTTTGTTCGATCGAGTCCGTCACATACTCTTTATAATTTAGTTTATCTTTCTTGTGTAGTTCACGGATTAGTATACATGAGTAATTTTACCTAGTTTAATTTGCACTGTCGTGACCTCGAGTAGTGATTGTGGACATGACATTTCCAATAAAAATTCAGGCCCTTGCAATATATTAATTTGAGGCTCTTTTTCAAGTAATTTCTATATATAAATAATAGTTGTTCAAAAAGTTATATCAAAATATAAATATTGTATAAAAAATACATCTACAATTTCATTTAAAAAGTGACATGCGCTGTGCACATTTAGACGCAAAATCATCTACCAAACTTCTTATATCAACTTCTTTCAAAAGCTCATTTTCAATGGAGATTAAACTTAACCCATTGAGTCTCTCTTGCAACAATGTAGATTAAAGCTAATACATTGAGTCTCTCTTGCATCATACTTGATAATAAGTAAGATTTCAACAATTTCAACTTTGAAAAACTCCTTTCTACAAGGGCAACAGTAATTGCGATAGTCAATAATATTCGATATGCAATAGTAACATTTGGAAAACAACGAACCCATCTGTTTCAATGAATTCAATATACTCACTGCCCTTACCTTTTCTTTCGACAAAATCTCTCTAAGAAATTTTAGCTCAATATACAATTAATTTTCATCAATATCACCACACTGTTCATCTCTCTTAAAAGTTGCTTCTAAACAAATGCAACAATACTTCAAATCCATATCAACCATCAATTATAACTTGTCAGAACTAAACAAAAAATAAAAATTCTTTCATATACTCCCTCCGTCCCGAAATGGTTGTCTCATTTGCTTTATGCATGCTTTTTAAGAAATTAAAGTAAATGTAATGTGCTTTCCAATTATGCCCTTCATTTTTTCACTTTTGGAAATAAAAGCAATAAAGAAAGTAAAAGTCATAAAGGTAAATTAGGAAAAGTAGAATGATGGTGATGCTCCATTTTGAAAAGATGACAGCATTTTGAGACAAACTTTAAAAAAAAAAAAAAGTAAGACATGTAAAATGGGACAGAGGGAGTACTTCATATTGCTCAAACCTTTGGGTCAATGAAATAATAGGTTGATCTACCATGTATACAAAATAATGAACCCTAAAAGATTCTTTTGGTGATAATGAAGTGTCATCAACACTTTCATTAAATTTTCATTTTCTACGAATTTCACCGTACCCTATCACAAATTGGCACAATCTCCATGCACTTAACCTGAAATCCTGTATACTATATATATACATATAATTTATTTATTTTTTTTAAATATGGGGCCCCAAAAATTGGGGGCCCTGTGCGGTCGCGCTTATTAGACATGCTCAGAACCTGCACTAAATTTGTGGAGATCCATCATCACCCAAAAGAAAAAAAAAAAACGCACATATTAACCATTGAGTCAAGGACTAATATAAAAAATATTACTTTGTCTAGGCTATTAATCAATAAAAAATTCTTAGAAATATTTCTTTTGTTAACACCATAGTTTATAATATACTTCATAGATTTATCATAACTAATATATTTATATCAAGATAAATTGTTATTTGAATATGTAGACTAATTGTGTAATAATGTAAATATATTTTAGGACGTATGGATTAAGATGTGATTATATTGAGGAGGATAATACGTTTGAGTTAGATGTGAGTTTTATATATCAGCCAGATAAAATTTGACAAAAATAAATGTTTTAGTTATAAACTTTAGTTTTTAATGAATGAAATGTATTTGAAAATTTGACGAACATTATTTATCCATCTTAAAAAAAAAAGTAAATTGTTATTATGTTAGACGTACTAATTATATTATATTACGGAGTAAGTTTTATTATGAATTGTGAGTGTTAATGTGTTTCCACACTTAATAAAATTGTCAAAAGTAATAATGTGAATATTTTTAATGTCAATGAATTTGAATTAGATTAAATTAATAAGACTTATTTATTATAATAATGTGAATATTTAATATATTTATGACAGGGATGTTGGTTGGAGTAGCATATCTTTTAGAATAGACGCCATCTCTAGCTTTCCAGATGCCATCATCAGCAACTGAAGTGGCAACTGTTTAACACGTCCTTTTTTTACCCCTCCGTCACGATCACTGTAACTGCATTCAACAATCTTAGCTCCTTGATTGTACTCTGGGAAGCATCTTTTATGTGAGGAATTAGAAGCTTCTCAAGCTTATCTGCCGTGGGGTCATCCCATGTAGCCAGTTGTAAGTTTTCACCATTAGCTTTGTTGAGCATTAAGCATTAAGTATATAATATAAAACCTAAATGTACTTTTAGTCAAGATAAAATATATACATTCTGACCTTCAATTCACATTTTTTCTTTTTTGTTGTATTAGACGAGTCATATTTCTGGGTCAAAGACCTAAGCATCTTCATCTTTAGTGGAGATATAATGGAAACACCAATTCCTCTTACTCCGCCACTATTGACATTGCATGTCTTCTTTTATGGGTCAAATCATTTTGCTCGAAAAGATTTTTTTAGCTTGCAATTGTCAATGCAAAAGAAAATTATAAGATACACAAGAAATGAAGAAATTAAACAAAAGATTACAACGAAATCATATAATATCATTACTCTTACAAAAAAAAAAATCTCATTTCATGTGATGAACAAAGAAATCTCAAACATATATATACACTCGTATACTCTAAGACAAGAAAGAAGTGCAACATAAGAACCAATTCTAATAAAGTATAAATTCACAAAATTTTTAAAAGAGCAAAGAGAGAAAACCATCATGTGTTTCAATGCAAGTGCAGAACCAAAAAGATGTAGTCCTCAACAACAAAATCCCAAGAACAAATTAGCAAGAAAATTTAAAATTGCTAATCCAACTAAAAGTATTAAAGCAACACATGGAACACAACAAAAATGAATCAAAGTCCATTAAGATATTCATGATATGGCTCACTGAGAGGAACAAAGTAATAGATACACAAAAAGATCATAGCAAAATCAGATCTTTACACTTTAAAAAAAAAAAAACACTCTTGTTTCAATTGATGAACAAAGAAATCTAAGACAAAAGTTACTAAAAATAAAATCTCAGACATATACATGGGATATACATGCATTAGAAATGAAATAGATGAAACGTAAGATCAGATTCTACAATTTTAGTTGAATCCGCAATCCTACATCAAATCTAGCTTTAAATGAAGAACAAGCAAAAGTTCAACCTATGATGAAAAGGATCGAGAATTCAAAAGACACTAATCAAGCAAAAAACTGGAACAATTGAAGAAGGTTCTCTTTTTAAAAAAAAAAATATTTTAAATACTTGTTGTTGTGGTGAAGATTGAAGTTTAACCAACATTATATAGGAGAGGAATCGTTGTTGATGACGTTAGCACTTCCGTGGAAGTTCCCTAACTCGTCAAAATTAGATTTTTTGCCTTTTTTGGTAAAATATTTGCTTCCAATAATTTATGGAAATTTCATAAAATGTTTTTAAAAAATCTCTAATTTTAGAAATTTTTAAATGCCTTTTTTTTTCTTCAAATAATAGTATGATAAATCATTAATATTTATGTATAAATAAAGAAAAATATTTGTAAATACACACTTATATTTTTTATATTACATTTCTCACCTGTCCTAGGATTCTTACACTCATTCTCCATTTGCATGCATCCTAGACTGGCACTCTTTAATTGGTTTGGCACTTTCAATCACTTTTCTTAGGATTTTAGCATTCAAACATAAATATTTGTGTTACATTTTCCATTAAAGAAAAATATAATAAGATTATCACTAGTTTTTATAGTTATTTCTATTTTGTAATATTTTATTAATATCTGGTAATTAACAATACAAAACTTATACCATGAAAATTGATAACCCAACATGTTGCAAATGCGAGAAGATTTGACCTCAACTAAGTACCAATCACCATCTTATTAAGCAGTAGATAGCATTATTTGAGCTAGTCTTTTTTTGTTACGCATCAACCTCTCAACTAGATCACAATTGATAAGCATTCAAATCAAAACCCTAACACCACAATAAAAGCTAGCATAAGAGGTATTCAAAGAGGCAACATATAAAAATAAGCTGAGATAATTTTATGACATCTAAGTATGCCCACAAGGGTTACATTGGTCTATCCTGTAGTGGGCTAGAAATTTTGTAAACCTTTATGAGTCTACCATGAAATTTAATAAAACAACATTTTATCATATAGAATAAATAATAATATAATAGGGAAAATACTTGAAAAGAGACAGAATTCTAATAAAAGAAACACTTGAATAAGGTTTCAAAATGATAAAAGAAAGTTGCCTAGCTTCAATATAATCCAATAAAGGAAATACCAAAACATGAAAATATAAAGAAATTGTAATGAACCATTGAAAATAATCAAACTTTTGGAGGAACAAAGTGAGCTTGGATCCGCTGCATGATTGGCGTTCTGCAAACGGGACAGTCCTTCATTCCTTGTCTTTCATGAAGCACATTGCAGTCTCTGCAAAGAGCCTGATGGGAACAAGGGAGGAAAACTACTGATTTTGCCTCAGTCAAGCACATAACGCATTCCCATTCGCGTTTTATACCTCCCTGCTGGCTTGAACTTTCCCCGGCAGCTGCCATTTTTAGGGCAGAGATTTCAGCAGTTAAGTTGTGCCACTGGGGGACAATAATCCGCAGAGGTTGAACATCATAGATAATGTTATCATCACTTCCTGGAGCAGCAGAAGAGCTGCAGGTCTCTGTTGCTTTAGACTCCATTATCTCACCCATTGTTTTTCGGAGTGATTCTTCCAACAATTTTTTGAAAGTGTCTGTTGAAGACACCATCTTCCTCTTGCCCTTGTCACCGTTGCCTTTGCCCTCTCCATCTCCTTCTGCTTTTGGGTTAACCATTTTGTTCCGGAACAGCTCTTTAGCTGCATTTGTCAAGATAGACAAGAAATATATAGTGAATGAGAGAATGAGAGATTATAACAAAATCAAATATTTAATGTTACAAAAAATCTTACATAAAAATTTGAAACATCCAAAAACTGAATCAAAGTCCGAAAGGTATTCTCCATAAACTAAGATAAACAAAAATTAAAGATCATAGCAAAATCAAATCCTTATTCTTACAAAAAGAAACTTTAAAAAATCTCATTTTAGCCAATGAACAAAAAAAACCCAATGTTATACACACACTATATATAGATTAAGACAAGAAAGAAGTTTAATATAAGATTCACTTGTAATAGAGCAAAAACTCATAAAATTTAAAAGAAACACAAAGAGAAAGACAACCAGGATACCTATGTATTTCAGTGTAAGTGTAAAACCGAAAAGAAGTAATCATCTACAACAAAATTCCCGACTCAGCAAGCAATTCTATACTTACAAGTCCAACTACAAGCATCAAAGCAACGGATAGAGAATAACGAAAATCAAGAAAAAAAAACTCATGAAAGAGGTGTAACATAGGATCCGATTCTAATAGAGCTTAAATTTATGAAATTTTGAAAGAAACACAAAAGAAAAGCACTATATATACCTTTAGGTTTCAACGAATGGAGTACAAAACCGAAAAGTAGTCCTCTGCAACAATATACCCAGAATGAATCAGGAAACAAATTTAAAATTACTAGTCTGAACTAAAAGTATTAAAGCAAGGCATGGAGCACAACAAAAACTAAGCTATGCTAAAAATAAATCTTATAGAAAAATCTTACATAAAAAATTGAAACAGCCAGAAAATGAACTAAAGTTCAAAAGGTATTCTCCATATATACTCTAAGAGACACAAAGTAATAGATTAAAAAAATCATAGTAAAATCAGATCCTTATTCTTACAAAAGGAAACTAAAAAATCTCATTTTAGCCAATGAACAAAGAAACCCCAAAGATATACACTCAATCACTATAGATTAAGACAAGAAAGAAGTTTAATATAAGATCCACTTCTAATATAGCAAAAACTCACAAAATTTTAAAAGAAACATAAAGAGAAAATAACCAGTATACCTATGTATTTCAGTGCAAGTGTAAAACTAAAAAGAAGTAACCATCTACAACAAAATCCCCAACTTAGCAAGCAATTCTATACTTACGAGTCCAACTACAAGCATTAAAGCAACGCATAGAAAATAACAAAAACGAAGCAAAAAAAATATCTCACATGAAATATCTTACATATAATCAGATCTAAAAATAATAGCTAGGGAAGAAATCAAAGTCCAAAAAAGGTATTTTGGCTTGATATAGCTCACTGAAAAACCAAGTAATACATAACCAGAAAGATCATAACAAAATCAGATCTTTGCCCAAAAAGAAAAAAAAACACTCTAGTTTTAGCCGCTGAACAAAGAACTCTCACACATATACACTGAATATACATAAGACATGAAAGTGGAACAGCACAAGATCCGATTCTATGCGTTTTGTAGAACAAAAATGAAACATAGATAGAGAGAGAGAAACAAGCACCATACCTATGCTTTTAAGGGCAAATGAAGAACCAAAAGAAGTAGCTCTTTGCAATGAAATTCTAAAAGTAAAACAACAAGCAAATGTATACAAGTTCAACTAAAAACAACAACACTGGACATAGAGAACAACGATAAACTAGTAAGAAAAAAAAAAAAAAAAAAACTCACAATACTGGTTATGCAAAGAATTGGACTAGTTCAACAGACTTGAGTTAAACCAAGCTTATATAGGAGGTCATCAATGGTTCATGAACTCTTTCTTCAAGGGCAGTCCTCAGACCAAGCTTATATAGGAGGTCATCAATGGTTCATGACATCTTTCTTCAAGGGCAGTCCTCAGCCGTTTTGATGCTTTAATAAGATTATCACTTATTTATTTTTATTTTGTGACCCCATTTAGTAAAATATTTAATTATATTATTAATAACTCATCAATCATAATTCAAGACAATAAAAGACTACATTTTCTCACTATATTTTTGAATAACAATAAAAGAAAGAAATATAAACCTAATACATGCGTGGTATAATCCAAACCATGAATATTCACTAAATCCAACTCGCTTAGATGATTTTTTTTTTTTACATAATAACAAGTGGTAAAATGGAGTAAATTTTAAAATTTGTACATGTCACATATTCGGTCTACTTAATATTTTAACTATTAACTTTAATATTGGATGAATGAAATTTATTTAAAATTTTAGTAAAGATTTATTTACGTTTAAAACTATTGAAATTAAGTTATTATGTTATAATATTTATATTATATTAATTTTATAATAGATTATAAACTTTAATTTGTTTGTTTATTTTATATTATTTTAATTTTTTATTAAGACGATGAAAAATAGTTTGTATTCACACAATAGAAGTAAAGTAAAATTTTAAAATGTGCACTCACTCTGAGGTGGGGTCATGGTGAGTTGTGAATTACAATAATGACAAATAAAATTTAAATTATATTTAGTTTTATTATATATATGGATCCTGAACTTTAATTTGTGTATTTTTGTTATATATTGTTTAATTATTTAGTTAGTATTCACACTCAATGGAGCGGAAGTAAATTTCTTAAGCATACACCCACTCTAATGTGAGTATGTGATGTTGGTGAGTTGTGAAATTACAAGAATGGAATAGATAGTGAATGCAATTAATTAATTTCAAATTAGTCTTATTCAAGTTATCCCCGGATTACATATTATAAAACTTGATTAAAAAATTGTTTGACATTTAATACATAGTAAAATTCAAGTAGTTTATACACTTTATTTTTTCACATTTTCAAAAGTGGTAATGAAAACATACTTTTTTTTAAAAAATATTGAAGGACTTGGAATGCATTAAATAAGATTACATCCAAAACTAATTATTACATGTACGTTAAAGTAAATATAATAATTACATATGTTACACTTCTAAACATGACAAATTGGCACCGAGTCAACTATTATATCAAACTAATTATTGCATATACGTTACAACTTATAAAGTCGAAAACACATTCCGCACCGTCTTATTCGAGTCCATCACACAAAATTTTCTAATGCGATTTATCTATCTTGTGTGGTTTGCAGACTAGTACACATGAGTGGGAGTGCATATCTTCATTCTTCAAGTAGTGGTTGTGCTTTCCATCGTCACCAAAAAAAAAAAAAAAAACCTTAGTTGAGAATGTATTTACTAAACACACTTTATAATTTTTATCATATTACATTTTCAAATCGGGTGCATGTTTTATATATACCATATGTATAAAATTTTGTCTACACAATAACATAATTATTATTTTTAAGAGTCAATTCCACCAAAGGTTCCTTGTTTCAATTTCAAATTTAGTCTCAAACTATCGTTTTTGCCATTTAACATTTCATACTAATATTTTTTGACATTTTTAGTCCTTCTCATGACTTTTCTTATTTTTAGTAAGAGTACCTTTCTCTTTTCATATTTTTCTTTTGTTATTTTTCGGTTTCAACCAGTTTAATTGGTTTAGGACTACTAAAAAGCAGTGGATATTACCTAAAGTCCTAAACCAATTAAACCCATTGAAACCGAAAAAATAACAAAAGAAAAATCTGAAAAGACAAAAATGCCCTTACTAAAAATAGGAAAAGTTATGAGAAGGACTAAAAATTTCTAAAAATAATAGTCTGAAATGTTAAATGGCAAAAATGATAGTCTGGGACTAAATTTGGAATTACGAACAAAGACAAGGGACCTCTGGTGGAATTAACTCTTATTTTTAATTTTAGACGAATAAGACTTATTTAAAGTTTTGATATATATTTATTTGCCTTTAAAAAAAATTAACAATTAAGTTATATTATGCTATAGTATTTATGTATTATATATTTAGTTGTATTATGGGTTTTGATTTTTAATGTGTATTTACTTTATACTTTTTGAATTATTTATTAAGATATAAAAAATAATTTATTTTATGCAATTTTTTAAAATGTCCACTCACTTCAAGGTAATGTAAATTGTGAAATTACAATAATGAATGCAATCAATTAATCTCAGACTGCCAAGCACCTTGTGCTCAAATGGCATGTAGTGACCTCCCTCAAATGAAAGGTCATGAGTTCGAGCCTCAGTGGAGGAGATATCGAAATTGGCTCTTTGTGCTTCAACAGGTTGAGAAAAAGTATAGATGAACAGATACTACAATGTAATAGGGTCAGTTGTATTCAAAAAAATTAATCTCAGACTGTTTTCAAAAAAAAATAATAATCTCAAACTAATCAACGCTATCCCTAGATTACACATAATAATAAAGCACTATATACTACAAAAAAAATTGCCCGCATTTACCATAAAGTAAAATTCAAGTCTTTTATTACACATTGCTTTGTCATATTGTCAAATGTGGTATTCATATTGTCAAATGTGGTATTAATGACAGAGTGTACAATTTGATATTGAGTATCAAAATTAGATTAGTTCGATTTACCTCTTCATGGGTCTAAGGGTGGGTCTAAGGGTGGTTCATGCGGTCTAGGATATAGCCCGATGAAGTCAATTTGATAATAAGTGGTGTATTGAGATAAATTTTGAAATTTATATATGTCATATATTCGGATTAAGTGTATATATACATAAATACACACACCATCCATATAAAATTCGGTCTGGTCCGCACAATAATTTTAACTATTAACTTTAATATTCGATGAATGAAATTTATTTTAAATTTTGATAAAAATTTATTTACCTTTAAAACTTTGAACAATTAAGTTATTATGTTATAAGTCAAGCACCTTGTGCTCAGATGATACTTTTGTGATTTTTTTGTGGGAATGTCACATGATCAAATCTCAATAATAGAGTCAAATAGTACTCAAAAAAAGATATTATGTTATAATATTTATATCATAATATTATTAAATTTTATAATGGATTCTAAACTTTAATTTGTTTATTTATTATATATTATTTGAATTTTTTTAGGGAAAATTGCATCTTTAGTCCCTGAGTAATAATGGTAGTGACGACTCATTCCCTAAGTTATGGTCATATACGAGTTTAGTTCCTCAGTTATTTGCTAAATGGTGAGCTTAGTCCCTGGCCGTTAAATTTGAAGGGAAAATAAAAAAAAATTAAATTTGAAGGGTAAAGTAAGAAATTCACATTTTATTCTCTTTATTATATCAAAACCAATTTCACAACATTATTTTTCAGTTCTTAGCCTCTAGATTCTTCAATTCTAAAAGCATTTCAATAACTTTAATTAGTATTAGGAACTTGGCTCTCGTATAACAAACTTAAGACTTATTAGCACAAACAAAGAAACATTTTATCATTATCTTCAGGCTGTGAAACACATTATCCTAACAATTCTCGATTTTCTTAACTCAGCAACAAATGTAATCAAACCAGAACTTTTGAGATACAAAATGATGTCAAATTTCTCAGGTTGCTTTTATGAGAAATTCACCGATGACATAACTTGAGATTTATAGTATTTAAAAAATAATTATTTTGTATGTAGTAGTTTATTCAATAATTGTTCTTTGAATTTTCATAACTGAGTCTTAGGTTACTCATTCATTACCCTTGTTTTTAAGGAGACAAAGGAGGTGATGGATATATATATATATATATATATATATATATATATATATATATATATATATATATATATATATAATTTTCATATATTGTCATGATATACGATTCTTGATTAAGTTATTGCAGAGCTTACGAAAGAATTTTACATACTAAAAATCTCAAGTGACTCCCTTAGTTTGATTACCCTTGATGTTTAGTAAGAGAAATCATAAACTTTTAGGATGGTGTGTTTCACACGTCTGAAGACATGATCAAGTATTTCTTTGTTTGTGCTAAGTCTTAAGTTTGTTATACGAGAATCAGGTTTCTAATAAGTCATACTTAAATTATATATTGAAATGCTTTTAGAATTGAAGAATCATAAAATAAGATGCTAAGTGAGAAATAATGTTGCGAAAGTGGTTTTGATATAATAAAGAGAATAAAATGTGAATTTCCTGTTTTACCGCTCAAATTTTAAATATTTTTTAATTTTTCCGTCAAATTTCACAACCAGGGACTAAACTCGCCACTTCGCAAATAATTGAGTGACTAAACTCGAATACGATCATAACTCAGGGACTGAGTCGTCAGTACCATTATTACTCAGCGACCAAAGATGTCATTTCCCCCTTTTTTTTATTAAGATGAAAAATAGTTTATGTTGACACAATAGAAGTGATGCAAAATTTTTAAATGTGTACTCATGGTGGGCCTGGCCGCCTGGATGAGTTGTGAATTACATTAATGATGAATAAAATTAAAATATATTTAATTTAATTATGGATCTTGAACTTTAATTTGTGTATTTTATTATATATTGTTTAATTATTTAGTTCATGTTCACACTTAGTGGAGCGGATGCAAATTTCTTAAATGTGCTCCAACTCTAATGTGACATTAGGATGAGTTGTAAAATTACAAGAATAGAATAGAAAATGAATTCAATCAATTAATCTCAAACTACTCTTATCCAAGTCATCTCCAAATTATATATCATAAAACTTTATATATAACAAAAAGTGCTCGACATTTAATACATAATAAAATTTAAGTAGTTTATACACTTTTTTTTTCACATTGTAAAAAATTGTAATGAAAAGATACATTTTTTTTAATATCGAAGGACTTGGAATGCATTAAATAAGGTTACATCTAAAACTAATTATTACATGTATAGTATGTTAAAGTAAATGTAATAATTACATACGTTACACTTCTAGACATGCATGACAAATTGGCACCGAGTCAACTAATATACCAAACTAATTATTACATATATGTTAAATATAAAGATGAAAACAATTTCACCTTGTCTTCTCCTCTAGTTCGACACAGAAAGTCTTTCTAATGTGATTTATCTCTCTTGTATGGTTTGCGCGCTAGTACAGATGAGTAAGGGTGCATATCTTCGAGTAGTGGTTGTGCGTTGTAATCATCACAACAAAAAGAAAAAAAAAAACACACACACATTTAGCACTGAGTCAAGGACTAATATCCCGCCATTACAAAATTTTAATTTACCCTGTATTATAATTGGTAATTTTCAGTTGTGTTCATAAATGCTATTTTTTCTCACTATATTTATGAATGATGAATTTTCTACGATAACGGTGAACATTGATACTAATAATAACAAATAGGGATAAGGTCATTGAATGTAACCTGAAAATGAAATTAGGCCACTGAACAAAAAAAAAAAAAAAAAAAAGGGTCACTGAACATTCCAAATGTAAGCGATTTCACCTAATAGCAGGTTACTATCCATTTCATCATGTTACCTGCTTACGTGGATAATGAATTGGCATTTTTAAATAATAAACTTTAAAAGTAAAAAAATAAAAAGAACATCGGGGTGGTCGCCGACCACCCCTTCAATTATCCCTCCTGCTTTGTCTCCAGTTGGAGACGAAGATAAGTTCTTCGTCTCCAACCGAAGACGAAGATAAGTTCTTCGTCTCCAACCGAAGACGAAGAGCCTGTCTTCGTCGTCTCCGGTTGGTGCATATTTTCGTTGGTATATTCTAAATTAAATTAATTTGAATATATTAATTAGTTTCTTATTAATTCTTAAACTTATAAATAGGAAAACATATCATGCATATTTCTCTGTATAAATCTTTGGAAAAAAATTAAGGTGAAATATTGTAGGGAAAAGACAATGTCCGATACAGCTAGCGGCTATTTGCATAATAATACACTTTCCTTAAATTTTTATTTAGTTACCTCCGCATATAGTAAAATAGAGACCCAAATAAGTAATTAAAAGGTTAATAGAAATGTAACGTCAAACTGTTTCAGATAAGAGGATTACTTTTGTTTCTGCACTTGCAATAAAACCCAAAGGTATACTGGTTTTCTTTGTGTTTCTGATAAAACTCCGCAAATTCTTGCTCTATTAGAATTAGACCTTATGTCACACCTCTTTATTTGTGTATCCGTAGAAATGAGAGTTTTTAATTGTGATAGTGAATTTGTTTATAATATAATTAAATATTTTTCTAAATAGAGTCTCCATTCAATACTTATCAATTGATTTGGTTTATAATTGTGGGTTTATTAAAAATATAATTAAGTAATTAGAGTCGTTATTATTTCACAATAATGTTCATAGTCGTCATTTGTAGTTATCAATTGATNAAAAAAAAAAACACACACACATTTAGCACTGAGTCAAGGACTAATATCCCGCCATTACAAAATTTTAATTTACCCTGTATTATAATTGGTAATTTTCAGTTGTGTTCATAAATGCTATTTTTTCTCACTATATTTATGAATGATGAATTTTCTACGATAACGGTGAACATTGATACTAATAATAACAAATAGGGATAAGGTCATTGAATGTAACCTGAAAATGAAATTAGGCCACTGAAAAAAAAAAAAAAAAAAAAAAAGGGTCACTGAACATTCCAAATGTAAGCGATTTCACCTAATAGCAGGTTACTATCCATTTCATCATGTTACCTGCTTACGTGGATAATGAATTGGCATTTTTAAATAATAAACTTTAAAAGTAAAAAAATAAAAAGAACATCGGGGTGGTCGCCGACCACCCCTTCAATTATCCCTCCTGCTTTGTCTCCAGTTGGAGACGAAGATAAGTTCTTCGTCTCCAACCGAAGACGAAGATAAGTTCTTCGTCTCCAACCGAAGACGAAGAGCCTGTCTTCGTCGTCTCCGGTTGGTGCATATTTTCGTTGGTATATTCTAAATTAAATTAATTTGAATATATTAATTAGTTTCTTATTAATTCTTAAACTTATAAATAGGAAAACATATCATGCATATTTCTCTGTATAAATCTTTGGAAAAAAATTAAGGTGAAATATTGTAGGGAAAAGACAATGTCCGATACAGCTAGCGGCTATTTGCATAATAATACACTTTCCTTAAATTTTTATTTAGTTACCTCCGCATATAGTAAAATAGAGACCCAAATAAGTAATTAAAAGGTTAATAGAAATGTAACGTCAAACTGTTTCAGATAAGAGGATTACTTTTGTTTCTGCACTTGCAATAAAACCCAAAGGTATACTGGTTTTCTTTGTGTTTCTGATAAAACTCCGCAAATTCTTGCTCTATTAGAATTAGACCTTATGTCACACCTCTTTATTTGTGTATCCGTAGAAATGAGAGTTTTTAATTGTGATAGTGAATTTGTTTATAATATAATTAAATATTTTTCTAAATAGAGTCTCCATTCAATACTTATCAATTGATTTGGTTTATAATTGTGGGTTTATTAAAAATATAATTAAGTAATTAGAGTCGTTATTATTTCACAATAATGTTCATAGTCGTCATTTGTAGTTATCAATTGATTTTAATTATAATCCTTGATTTATTAATAATATAATTTGGGTCACACTTGTGTAAGACCGTCTCACGAGTCTCAATCTGTGAGACGGATCGGATCAACATAATTTATGTCATAAAAAACCAACCAAAGACCAACTATTAATACTAACCATGACCCAAATTATGTTGACTGAACCCGTCTCACGGATTAATAAGACCCGTGAAACGGTCTCACATAAGTTTTTGCAATATAATTAACTATTTTACTAAATAGAAGTGTCATTTAAAAATTATCAATCGATTTTAATAATGATCATTGATTTATTCATAATATAATTAAGTATTTTACTAAACAAAGTTGTTATTTAACATTTATCAATTAATTTTAATTATGATTGTTGATTTATTAATAATATAATTAAAGATTTTTCTAAAAAGAGTCGTCATTTATTAATTATCAGTGTATTTTAATTATGATTATGTATTTATTAATAATATAATTAAATATTTTACTAAACATAATTGATTATAATTGTGTATATGTAATCTTTTAAATTTAGAAAATAAAATGTAACATTGAACTTTTAAAAAAAATATCGTTTTCAAAAAATAAAATAAAATTATATCATACTAATATTACTTAGATTTCATTATTTAACATCAATAAGAATATGGTTTAAATAAAACTTACCTCCTTTGTTCAATTTGTGTTTAATTCAATTAACAAAAGTTAATTCAAATTATTTATAATTTAATTTTTATAGTAAATAATCTTTGTGTGTGTGTGTACACATATATATATGGCATTTCTTTTAATACTTGGTGCATATTTTCGTTGGTATATTTCAAATTAAATTCATTTGAATATATTAATTAGTTTCCTATTAATTCTTAAACTTATAAATAGGAAAACATATCCTATTTCTCTGTATAAATCTTTAATTTGGAAAAAAAAAATTAAAGTGAAATAGTGTAGGGAAAAGACAATCTTCGATACAGCTAGCCGCTATTTGCATAATAATAGACTTTTCTTAAATTTTTATTTAGTTACCTCCGTATATAGTAAAATAGAGACCCAAATAAGTAATTAAAAGGTGAATTGAAATGTAACGTCAAACCGTTTCTAAGTGTCGTCACCACAAATTAAAAAGTGAACTGAAACGCGTAACATCAAACCGTTTCATCAATTCTAAGCACCACCACTTCATCTCGCTATTGACTACTTATATATAGCGTGCCTTGATCAAACTACATTGTTCACCAGAGCTCAAACGGAATTAAGCAAGTGGACTTAGAGGAGAGACAACCTCGTTGCCGTTATTTGCTTAAGAGGGTAGTGTTTTTGTGAGTTCTCATTTTCATTTGAGATTGAACTTTTTCTAGTTTTTTATGTAATTTAGTCCATTGATGTTTGATTTTACGTTCTTTATTTTGCTTGGTGTGAGATTCTAGGAACACTCTTTCAGCCTTTAATTCCCTGTAGTTTTTTCCAGCGGAATTTTCATTTTCCTCTTTGTTGCTTTGATGTTTTTAGTTGGCCAAGTAATTAATTTGATTTTGATTTATCCATTTCCCATTTTCTATAATCTATATTTTTCATCTTGAATTTACTTGTTGATTGTTCTGGTAATTTTATTGCAGATCAGAGGATTACTTTTGTTTCTGCACTTGCAATAAAACCCAAAGGTATACTGATTTTCTTCTTGGGTTTCTTATAAAACTCCGTAAATTCTTGCTCTATTAGAATTAGACCTTACGTCACACTTCTTTATTTGTGTATCAATAAAAATGAGAGTTTTTAATTGTGATTGTGAATTTGTTTATAATATAATTAAATATTTTTCTAAATAGAGTCCCACTTAATAATTATCAATTGATTTGGTTTATAATTGTGGGTTTATTAATAATATAACTAAGTAATTAGAGTCGTCATTATTTCACAATTATGCACAGAGTCGTCATTTGTAGTTATCAATTGATTTTAATTATAATCGTTGATTTATTAATAATATAATTTGGATCACACTTGTGTAAGACCGTCTCACGAGTCTCAATCCGTGAGACGGATCGGATCAACATAATTTAGGTTATAAAAAACCAACCAAATGCCAACTCTTAATACTAATCATGACCCAAATTATGTTGACTGGACCCGTCTCACGGATTAATAAGACCCGTGAAACGGTCTCGCATAAGTTTTTGCAATATAATTAACTATGTTACTAAATAGAAGTGTCATTTAAAAGTTATCAATCGATTTTAATAATGATCATTGATTTATTCATAATATAATTAAATATTTTGCTAAACAAAGTTGTTATTTAACATTTATCAATTAATTTTAATTATGATTGTTGATTTATTAATAATATAATTAAAGATTTTACTAAACAGAGTCGTCATTTAATAATTATCAGTGGATTTTAATTATGAGTATGTATTTATAAATAATATAATTAAATATTTTACTAAACGTAGTTGATTATAATTGTGTATGTGTAATCTTTTAGATTTAGAAAATAGAATTTTAACATTGCACTTTAAAAAGAAATTATATGTATCAAACTAATATTATTATTTAGATTTCATTATTTAACGTCAATAAGAGTATGCTTTAAATTAAACTTACCCCATTTGTTCAATTTGTGTTTAATTCAATTAACAGAAATTAATTCAAATTATTTATAATTGAAAAAAGTGTCAAATAGACCACTGAACTTGTCGCTTTTGTTCAATTGGGTCATTGAACTTAAAAAGTGTGCAATTCAACCATTAAACAAGCAAAATTTGTGCAATTAAACCATTTTTTTCAAAAATTTTTAATTCAATTTGAGTTAAGAACATTTCAATATTGACTCCCAACTAGTATGGTAAAAGAAAATGCCACTCTTAACACATATATGTTAGTAATATAATTGGATTTTACCAAAAAAAAATTGTAAAAATGGTCCAATTGCACAAATTTTGCTTGTTTGATGTTTTAATTGCACACTTTTTAAGTTAAATGGCCCAATTGCACAAAAGTGATAAGTTTAGTGGCATATTTGACACTTTTTCCTTTATAATTTAATTTTTATAGTAAAAAATCTTTGTTTGTGTGTAAGTATAAATACACACACATGCATATATGGTCTTTCTTTTAATAATTGGTGCATATTTTCGTTGGTATATTCTAAATTAAATTAATTTGAATATATTAATTAGTTTCTTATTAATTCTTAAATTTATAAATAGGAAAACATATCCTATTTCTCTGTATAAATCTTTGAAAAAAAAATAAGGTGAAATATTGTAGGAAAAAGACAATATCTGATACAGCTAGCCGCTATTTGCATAATAATACACTTTCCTTAAATTTTTATTTAGTTATCTCCGCATATAGTAAAATAGAGACCCGAATAAGTAATTAAAAAGTGAATTAAAGTGTAACGTCAAACCGTTTCTAAGTGTTTGTCACCGAACAAATTAAAAAGTGAATTGAAACGTAACATCGAACCGTTTTAATTCTAAGCGCCACCGAACAAAAAAGTCACACAAGTAGCACTTCATCTCGCTATTGACTTCTTATATATAGCGCACCTTGATCAAACTTCATTGTTCACCAGAGCACAAACTGAATTGAGCAAGTGGACTTAGAGGAGAGATAAACTTGTTGTTATTATTTGCTTAAACAATAGTGTTTTTGTGAGTTACCAATTTCATTGAGATTGAACTTTTTCTAGTTTTTGGTCTAATTTATTCCATTGATGTTTGATTGTACGTTCTTTATTTTGCTTGGTGTGAGATTATCTTAATACTCTTTCAGCCTTTAATTCCTTGTAGCCTTTTTCCAGCGTAATTTTCATTTTCCTCTTTGTTGCTTTGATATTTTTAGTTGCTTTAGTAATTAAATTGATTTTTATTTATCCATTTCCCATTTTATATAATCTAATGTTTTTCATCTTTAATTTACTTTTTGATTGTATGTTCTGGTAATTTTGTTGCAGATCAGAGGATTACTTTGTTTTTGCACTTGCAATAAAACCCAATGGTATGCTGCTTTCTTCTTGTGTTTCTTTTAAAACTCCGCAAATTCTTGCTCTATTAGAATTAGACCTTATGTCACACCTCTTTATTTGTTTATCCGTAGAAATGAGAGTTTTTAATTGTGATTGTGAATTTGTTTATAATATAATTAAATATTTTTCTAAAGCTTATGTTACACCCAACGTATAATTTGGTTCTTTTTTAATGTTACACCTTATCCAAACTTATAATAATTGTTGCCCCATGTGTTTTAAGCTTGTTTTGTTCAATGAAGAAGTAGTGATACGTGGTGAGGTGTGATGAGAGATATGAAAGGAAGGGTGATGTTAAAACGAAGAGTCTTGAACTCCCCGAGTGTCGTGTGGATGGAAAATTGGAGAATGTAGGTTTCCTATCTTTTACGGTTTAGATAACACTAAAGACGAAAATATAAAGATTGAAAAAGTGAGGTAGTGAGAGTGCAAAGGTTTGGGTAGAGTTAAAAAGTAAATGTGAATTCAAGGCAGATGGGGGCTAGAATGTCGTGGATATTGGTTCAAAGCATACGGGAGAGATATGATTTCCATTGAAACATGATTGAAGGAGCTTGGAACACTGTCCTGAGTGGCGTCACACTCAAGCTCCCAATCCTCAATCGATTGGGGAATTTTGTCAAACACTTTGTCTACAAGTTCCCTCCGGATCTCATCTTCTCAGATTGAGAGCGGGAGATGTGGGTAGTGGGCTCCATCCCCTTGCGATATCTCGCCAAAGGGATGATCTTATACTCTTGAAGAGATCGGGACCCTCGATCCAACATGTTCATCCGAAACATACACACAATTTCAACATTCCCAAAGAAATCAAACTCATTGACTATTCTAGATCATGAACACAAATTCTCCATCCTTCCTAGCCCTTACCCTAAGAACTAGCCCTTCATAGGCTTCAATAACATCATTTCATTCAAATAGAAAAACATATTTACAAGATCAAAGTGAAAAGCAAATATCTTTAGGAAAAATGAAAGTGCAAGAGAGAATTCCAAAGAGAAATCAAATGACAATGAAAGAGTTTACCCAAGAGGATTACAAAGCTATGGAGATCCAAGTTTCTCTTCTCCAAGGAGTTCTTCTTCCTCCCACTAATCCTATCTAACCCTAATCTAAAAATAAGAAGTGAAAATTTGACAAAAGACTCCTTCCTCCTAGCTGAAATGTCCCTTAAATACTAAAATATCGCACAGGGTTCTGGTGCTTGTCCACACCAGTCCACACGCGTGTGGGCAGGCGTGTATGCTTACTGGAATAATTCCACGCACGCTCACACGCGTGGTGATGCTTGTGGACGAGAATTTCTCCGTTTTCGTTTCCTTTGTTGTTTTTGGCTTGTTCTTTGCGTGTCCCTGTGTGGATTGGTTCTTCTCTATCGTTCACGCTTTCCTTGGTTGATTTCAGCCTTTGATCCTGTGGAAATCTTTCAAAACATACCACACAAAGTTTTTTTGCAATTTGTTAGCAAAATAGAATGAAAATACATAGTTGCACCCTTCAAAACTTTGTTTTGGCAAGAAATCAACTTAATTAATTCTAGATAATTAGGTACTTTTGGCGTCTATCACTCAATGTGTTATTGCATTGTCTTGCTTTTTATTTTGTGATTTATTTGCCTATTCATTGATCGCATGTGGTAAAGGATGTTGTGAGCATGACCTAGGTGGGGGGAAACGGCTTTGAGTTGGTTGAAGGTGGGGGTCGGACTCGCGACAAGGGAGTAGTCTACTCGCTCGGACAGTGGTTAGGAGGTCATGACCTAACCTATGCCTGAGGGGTCCAGCTACCTCTCCGAGCTCCCCTTTACCTTTCTTGTTGTTTTTTGCTTAACGGATAAATTATTTGCTTTTTAATGTTACACCTTATCCAAACATATAATAATTGTTGGCCCCTGTATCTTAAACTCGTTTTGTTCAATGTGTTATTGCATTGTCTTGCATCCTATTTTGTGCTTTATTTGCCTATTCATTGATCGCATGTGGTAGAGGATGTTGGGAGCATGACCTGGGTGACGGAAACGGCTTTGAGTTTGTTGAAGGTGGGGGTCGAGCTCGCGACGAGGGAGTAGTCCACTCACTCGGGCAGCGGTTAGGAGGTCATGGCCTAACCTATGCAAGAGGGGTCCGGCTACCTCTCCGAGCTTGATTGACACTCACCACCATTCCGAACTTGGCTTTAGTACTTCGTCCTGGGTTGCCCTGCTATTCCCTTTTACCTTTCTTGTTGCTTTTTGCTAACGGATAAATTGTTTGCTTTTTAATGTTACACCTTATCCAAACATATAATAATTGTTGGCCCCTGTATCTTAATCTCATTTTGTTCAATTTGTTATTGCATTGTCTTGCATCCTATTTTGTGCTTTATTTGCCTATTCATTGATCGCATGTGGTAGAGGATGTTGGGAGCATGGCCTGGGTGATGGAAACTGCTTTGAGTTGGTTGAAGGTGGAGGTCGAACACGCGACGAGGGAGTAGTCCACTTGCTCGGGCAGCGGTTAGGAAGTCATGGCCTAACCTATGCCCGAGGGGTTCGGCTACCTCTCCGAGCTTGATTGACACTCACCACCATTCCGAACTTGGCTTTAGTACTTCATCTTGGGTTGCCCTCCTATTCCCTTTTACCTTATTTTTGCTTTTTGCTTAACCGATAATTTGTTTGTTTTAATGTTACACCTTATCCAATCTTATAATAATTGTTGGCCCATGTATCTTAAGCTTGTTTAGTTCAATGTGTTATTGCATTGTCTTACTTCCTATTTTGTGCTTTATTTGCCTATTCATTGATCGCATGTGGTAGAGGATGTTGGGAGCATGACTTGGATAAAGGAAACGGCTTTGAGTTGGTTGAAGGTGGGGGTCGAACTCGCGACGAGAAAGTATTTCATGTTGTAAAATTGTAGATCTGGAAATTTCAACACGTTTAGTGAAAAGTTAAACATATCGGACTATTGTGGACTTGTAGCCGAGAAAAATCATCATTCGGTAGACTTACCCGTCAAACTTATCTTTTTATAATGTGTCGAAAGTTTGCAGTATGCAATAATTCCAACACTTTTGCAATGTAACTTCGACTTCTAGGTTAATTTGGACCCTTGTAACTTCATAATTATGCTTTATGGTCTTCATAAGAGTTGTAGCCCTTTGAGCTTTCTTTCCAATGCCATTAGAACCACTTCAATTAGACATTCATACATCATGTTATGATTAAAATACCAAGCATGTGTCTTTTTGGGTGTGAAATGCAACGTTTGTCATCTAGTCAGCTGTGGACAACCTAGGTCGGTTTACCTTCTTATTATTCTTTGTCGACTGGAGTCACAAGAAAATATTTATCCAATACATACCCTTGAGTAATAGCTATACTACGATTTTCTCTCGTCACTCAAAAGCTATTCAATCCCCTCTCATTTAAACTTAATCTTCGCAAGTATAAAAATCGACTCATATTAATTAGGAATCCGTTTTTCATTTTCCATTTTCAAAAGTAAAGGCACGAAAGAAAGAAATTTAAAAGAAAAAAAAAAAAGATAGAGAACAAACAAATAAGTATAATTTAGTGAAATTATAGAGACAGACAAGGAATTGACAATTGAATAAAAAATATTTGTTACTATTTACAATGATATACTATATACATTTATGTACAATGATATACATTTATTGGATATGACCTATAACTAATTATGTAGTGTTTGGTTAAGTTGTCAAAATCAAAATTGAATTTTAATATTTATGTTGCTCCCATCTCTAAAAATAAACCACTTGTAAATTTATGTGGACTTTAAAAACAAAAAAAAACAAAAAAAAAAAAAATCAATCATGACTTCAACCTTTCTTTAAATGAAAGCTTGCAAAGCTTGAAAAATGTTACCGAATGACATTTTGCAACAACCTTTTGTGTTCATTTATAAAATCAGCCCAAGGCTATTATTATTATTATTATTATTATTATTATTATTATTATTATTATTATTATTAAATAAAGGGATGAGTATTTTGGGAAAATAAAATTCTTTTTTCAAAACGGTAATGTTGAATGCTGCTCAAATCGTTTTAAAATGAACAATCAATTATTTTTACCAGACATTAATTTAACTAATATGGATCATAGATCTTGTGGTCTAGTGGCATCCGATAAGTAGTTATGAATAGTACTCAAAAACTCGCATGGAAAGTGGGGAGTGAATGTGTGGTCATGCATCTGGGAAAACAGTGTTTCATCAACCTGAATTCTAATTTGAATATTAAAAGATTCCTCTTTATTTATGTCCCACTTAAATTATTGAGGTTTAAGAAAACAACATACATTTAGATTCCTAATTGTGACACCGCCATGTCAATAAATTTTGATATCATTCTATCACATTAGAAACACCCTAAGTTAATTTTAGCCGTGTTAGGTTTCTTTTTTTTTTTTCTTAAAATAATAATATCATCAATTCTAGCTAGAAGTAATAGGACGAAATTAACTGAAAAATGTTTGAGTTTATCTATAATTTTATCAATTATGGAAGTATAAGGGTCAAACTGACCAAAATTTTATTAATAGAAAAATTAAATTGAACAAGCTTATATAGCACAAAGTTGTTAAAAACTCAATTTCTGGTCACTTTTGAGTGGTAAAAAAAAAATCAAACGATTTACATGATAGTTTAACTATTTATGAATATATTTGATGGTCAAACCCATTCATTTTAACTTTCAAGTGTAACACACAATTGTAGCATAATTGCATAAATCCTTAGGTCATCCATCACTATGGTTTTCCATCATTATCCATCTTTGAATGATAAACACTTCAGTCCACACATGATCATGGCTAGTTTAGTCTCTCTAAATATCAAATTTAGTCAAACAGGATGCTCACACGTTTTATAAGTTTGAACCCTATACTTAAGGATCTCAATGAAGTAAATAGCGGAAGTATTTTAATTGACTTATAGACTCCCAAATATTTCATGGCAACAAGGCCAAATCTATACCTTATTTTTTGGATTAATTGAATAGTTAAACTATGCTTCGGATTTCTTTGCAGTTTAAATGTGAACTATTTTAAGCTTCAAAATTATATTTTCTAGTCTTAAGTTAAAATGGCTTTCCAATTCAATTCCTTCCAGAGTGGTTTGGTTTCTAAAATTTTTTCCCTAAGACTAAATTTATCTCAGAAATTTTGAGACTCTCGAGCTGAAATGACAATTGAAAAAATATTTAATTTTTTTTTAAAGTTCACAAATTGCAAACTTCTAACTTGAATTTTACTGTACTAAAGGTTGTCACGTATTTTGCATCAGATTTTACTTTTCTCTCTTTCTTTTTCTCTCTCTATTTGCCTTTTTTTTTTTCTACATGGCCTGCAAAAATTAATGTAAAACCTAAACTAATGAGCATACTCATACTCTTATATGGATGTTGGAATGATAGATGTATAGTAGTAGGGAAGGTAGTGAAAGACAATGATTGTGTTTCCCAGAAAGAAAGAATTTAGTTGGGAATTGTAGGACTAATGGACTATGACGTTATGAAGATTACTTTTAATTTAATTTAATTTGTATTATTAACATCTTCATCGTTATTTAATTTATCTTTGATATATTATGACTTACCAATTTTAATGTAATCGTCGCTTTGGCCGAGTGGTTAAGGCGTGTGCCTGCTAAGTACATGGGGTTTCCCCGCGAGAGTTCGAATCTCTCAGGCGACGTCTTCTTTCTATTTTTATTAGCACTGAGTTGAGAGTTCATTTTTTTGTAATGTAATGTTTTTTTTTTCTCATAGCACTTTGGTATTCATGTTGAAATCCACTTTTCCAACACTCCTAAAAGCAACCACAGTGATGAATTTTTATTTTAATTTTTTTGTTAGAATTTGTTGAGAGTTCATTTTTTTATAATGTAATTTTTTTTTTCTCATAGCACTTTGGTATTTATGTTGAAATCCACTTTTCCATCACTCCTAAAAGCAACCATAGTGATTAATTTTATTTTATTTTTGGTTAGAATTTGTATTAGCAATGAGTCGAGAGTTCATTTTTTTTCTAATGTAATTTTTTTTTCTCATTGCGCTTTGGTATTCATGTTGAAATCCACTTTTCCATCACTCCTATGTCCTAAAAGCAACCATAGTGATTAAACAATGTGCTGTGTTTTAAAACAATCCACCAACATATTTTTGGTCATACAAAGCTATCTTTTGCTCTCCCAGCTTCCCAAGTGCTGTGTTTTTAAACAATGTGTAGTTTCTTTGAGCTAAAAATTAAAGAAAATACTTAATCTTGTAATGTGGTATTATGGAGGGGTATACTATACTATGTGGGGAGTCTGTTCCTATTCTTGTGTTCGTGATACTATTAATTTTATTGTGTAAAGAATGGCAATTGAGGTCTAACATTTTGCCTTGTTCCAATTTTATTTTTCATAATGTTTTACAAGTAAAAAGTTATTGAGACAAGAAAAAAATTATTATAACTGAGAGGGACTGACTTTGAATTTTTGTAGAAATCTGCTCTTTTTCTGCCCTTAATTGAAGGCAAAAGCTAAGCACACTCCCAGCTTAATAACTCTTACAATGCATAACATTTATTCATTCTTTTAAAATGATATGACAAATGACAACATGTGATCAACTAATTCTATTATTTAAATAAACAAGAATCAAGCTTAAACACTGCCATAATATAATATAAGTTTATGAAATCCAAAAATTCCCTAAAACAAGAGTGCAAGACAGACAAATTCATTTGGATTTAGGAGTTTCCAAATCCAAGATGGTGTTCCACAAGTCTGGCCACCGAATTGGCGAGGGCGTCTGCTCCTTCCTGAGTGGTTGCTTCAGCATATACTCTCACAACGTCTTCTGTTCCGGATGGCCTAACAAAACATCTTCCTCGAGGGTATTTTTCTGTATCACAACAACCGACTCATTAATATTTACCATCTCCAGATATGTAAGGTAAAATTATGTTTTATCATTAAGATAAAAACCAGGATAAATTCATCTCACTATCAAAAAAAGAAATCAATAGACACGGACTGGATTTGTATATAAATGAACTTACCAGTTTCAATATTTATTGCTTCCTGAATACCGGTAGGTGTAACAACCACAGTCTCAGCATTTGAAGTGGTAATTGCAGTTCTGTCAACTACTTTGACCTGAAAATAAGAGGAAAATTAAGTGTGATTGAAATGTATATACACTCTGCAGTCCCTCTTTTATTCGATGAATCAATGATTTGAAAGTTGTTTAGCCTCGAAATAATATCAAGAAATAACAGAAATTGAACCATGTTCCTTTTGCAGGAAAAAAGAAGGGGGGGGGGGGGGATTTGGGAATGAAGCAACTTAATCAGTCAATAGAAACAAAGCAAATGATCAACTTCCTTTTGCTTTCAAGTTTATGTTGCAGTTTGTGATTTGCATATTAACAATTAACATACCGGCTTACTCTGTACACTGACTACATTCCAGCCAAAAAAAGGATGTTGAAAACTATTTGGAGCATAAGAATAAATCCCACAAGAGAGAAAGACTAACCTTAAGTTGTCGGCTAGGAAGATCGTTATAAAGCTCATTCCATTTGTAGATGGACCATCCCATATGGTGAAGGATAGCCTCCACCAAAAGCAAACCACTTAAAGCATCCCCTACAGCTTGATTAATCAACTTACTAACAGCCAAAAGTCTCAAAGCAGCCCTCTGTTCTTCTGAACCTGAAACAAACAAACAAACATTCATTACGAAAGGCAGTTAAAGGCCGACATCAGCAACATATTGATGAAGACTGGTGAAATAACCTTCAGATGTCGATAAATATGAACTACTTCTACTCTCCAACCAGTGTAAGAATGCTTCTGAAAACAAGATGGTTCCATGCCCATTTGCCTCAAAATAAATACCAATATCAAACTCTTCAGCTTTCTCATGCAGGTATTTCACACCAGTTGGTGTAAGCACAACATCTAGGCCCATTAACTTTAGGTAATCAGTAGATGCCCCATTTGCATATGCTGTCTGAACAACACCAAGCCGTGGTTGATAAGACTCATTTCCTACTCCATCTATGCTCTTGTTCAAAATACTTAATTGCTCCTTGATAAATAAAGCAAACAGGGATAATATTTTGTCCCCATCAACAAGGTCAATTGTTTTGCTGTCATTTGACTTTACTGAAAAATAAACAAGCCTATCAGCATCGCCATCCAGACTAGCACACCTGAAACACTAAAATCATAACTAATTAATCTGCTTCAAAACTTAATGAATCAAATGATCCTAAAAACATATTTTAAATCATATATATACCAAAAAACTTGTACATCAAATATTAATCAGTAATGGATTCGCAAGAAAGGACATATGTAACTCCCACATCCGTAATACTTTACTGAAGTAGCAATATATTCAGATAAGTTTACAGGACAGCTGTGATGTCTACCAATGAAAAAGCACACATCAGAACATACATAAAACCAAATTATCATATTACCCAACAATTTCTTCAAAACGTTTCAAAAAATAAATAAATAGGAGTTGACTCACCGAAGCCCAACATCTTCATGGTCAAAACCGCGTGGGACAATCTTGTCTTTTTGCACAAAATCAGCGCCAACCCCATCATTAAGAACGCCATCACCATGGTTACGAACTTCAATGCAGATATCAGACAACAATTTCTTCAGCTCTTCAAGCTTTTCTCCACCTACACCATCTGCGCCGTCCACAATCACTTTGTCATTCCCAAAATTACTCTGATCTCTTTGGGGTGTCAAATCCATCAAACACCTACACAATCAGGTAAAAGTGCATAAAATTAATATTTTTCATTAAAACATGTCAGATGAAGAATGAAAGTTTCTATCTTTCTCAGCATAAATCAACCTGAAAGAGCTCGCAAGTTGTTCAAAGTAACTACATTCAGATGCTTCCATGCCTTTGTTTTTGGCACGGACCATCCAATGGAGTTGTGGGGTTGTCACCACTCCTACATCTTTGGCAATGGCTCCCACAATTGATGCAACTCCCTAAAATCAGGTTGAAATAGAAATAGTTTATTATTATACTATAGAAGGGTAAAGGTGTAAAGGTAAATGATATGAAGCCCAATCAATCCTCATAGTGAAGTTGACTAACATGTTGCAAGATACATTTCTGCTTTCTAAAACATGTAGGTTGTAGCTTTTGCATGCCTGTGTTGTATAAGTATGCCCTTGAGAGGCAGAGGACACCAAAAGTAGAGAGAGAGAGTAGAGAGAGTACATGGGTCTATAATGCTTGAAAGTTTAATTGTGATAGTCAAAATAGATGGCCCATATGTCTTCACTAGAGGAACATTGTCTTATCTAGAAAAAGAAATGCACGCGCACACACCATAAATGCAACTACACCACTGAGGGTTCCATGCAAAGGATGGCGGGTGCAAATTTTTGTTGTGGCCTTGTGGCTTTTGAAGGCATAGCAATAGTAGAACAGCTTTCAGCTAGATTACATTGCATTTATGCACTACAAAGAGGTCAGAGGTTATAATAAGGATAAGCCATACTTTCTTTGCAGCCTCAAGGAGACGCTCTCCGCTGGGCCTCGTGTCTCTCCCCAGTAATACCACTGCTTCCTGTTTTCCATTAAGCGTAATGTTTTCTTTCTTCACAAAATCAACTATAAACTGTTTCAAAAAAACAAGAGTTTTTTTAGAAAACAAAAGTGAAAATCATAGAAACCAAGCATAAAGTTTAGAAGAATCATAGAAGCATTTTGTATCAATATATAGTATTAGAAATTTAAACAAATGGAAATAACATCAAGAAAGTGAGAGAGAACTGCTTTTCAAAATAAAATGTCTAAACAATAATGACATAACCAATTCTCAAATTGTTTTTGTCACACATACACAATGTAAAAGGACTCCTCATCTCTCCCCTCCTTTTTCAACTTTGTTTTGTTAGTCTTTCCTATTCTTCAGCTTCCTACTCTCTACCTACACAACACTCCATTTACAAGTTTTGATATAAACCACCAACTACCTGTTTTCTATTGGTCAACACTTAAGAACTAAACATGATTCTAAACTAAATGAAATTTCTGAAAATAGAGAGTTTTCATTATGAAACCTCAAGAAGTGAACTAGGATTTGGGGCATTAGCAAGCTGGTTGGCAAAGGGCTCCCATTCTTGAGTCAACATTCCACCGCTTGGGTCAGCCACTTTGACTCCATTATCAGAGACCTTGTTGTGAGACGCAGTGATCATTAGGCCAATCACTGACCCAGTCTTGAGCGACCTCAGTGCAGCCAGTACTCCCACCCGGAAGACCATTGATTCAAGTACTGACGAATCAGCTCTGAACCCTGATGTTCCATATGATAGTTTTACTCCTGTTCAAAGATTCTAACATTAACATCCAAAAAAATATAATTAATTTACTGAAGAAGAAGAAATTTAACTGAAATTGGAAAGAAAACTTCAACCTTTGGGAGGTGGAAAACAAGCTGCAGATTCAAGGAGAAGTGAGCTCTGTTGGTCATCCATTACCAGTCTGACTCTTCAAACAGAGAGAAAGCTTCTTTGGTTTTTATTCTCAAGTTCTGATTCATGCCAAAAAGAAGAAGAATATCCCAATTGTTTGAAAAATAGTCAAGGGTACAAGCACTGAGCAAGAAAGTGCCCAATAAGTAATAAAATATACAATTATCAGTACGTCCTAATATTTCATATAAAGCAATCAAAATCATAAAAGAAGTAAAGCTAGCTGAATTTGAACACAAGTATATCAGGATCCTTATGAGATCTATAGCATTAGCCTAGAGAATGTAGAATGCAAAAATTAGCATTACAGTGACACAAGATCAGAAAGGTAAACTTCAAACAGTAAACCAACAAGGTTTGAAGTTTAGCTTTTCCTAAATTTATAGAAGCCATGGAAAGCTTAATTGATTTCTTGTCACCCTAATTTGCTAAACAATTATAATGGGGTTTACTTGTTAACGTCTTAATTTTTCCACAAAGTTTCAATAATTATCGATCCAATTACAGATTTACAGTTGACAACAGTAAAGGAAATATTCCAACAAAGAAGTTGTGTCACCCAGTCAGAAAATCAGCTTTGATTAGCAATATTGGAAAAATTGAGACAAAATGAAGGAAAATTGAGGCACATTGGAACAAAGATGAGCAAATTTTTCTAGCTCTCAACAATCATAAGAAACAACTCAGAGTCCTTCCAAATTGAAATGCTTTGCTAACATATCAAAGATCAAAATATATCCTCGGGAAGTACATGAAGCTAAGCAATCTCAGTCAGAAAGACAGCTAGTGGATCATGACAATCAGAATTTGATACCATCAAAGTACATTAAAATAATGGCTGAAACCAAATGGTATCATTCATTCACAAGGCATTCCTTTAGTTGTTTCATTCTTCAAAAAAATGCTTTAAAGAAAATAGGATAAATCAAACAAAAATGAAATAGACAACGGGTCAAATACTATAGAAAAGAGTGCAAAAACTAGGGGTGGAAATAGGCCAAGCCGGGCTAAGCCTTGGCAAATTAGGCCTGGGCCTGTTATGAAATCCAGAAGTATGGGCCTAGGCCTAAGCCTGTGAATAGGCTTTTGTTTAAACCCAAGCCTGAGCCTACAATAGGCATGGACGGGACTGAAGCCTTTTTAAAGACTTATTTAATAAATAGGCTTTTAAAAAGACTTCAAAGATAGGCTTTAATAGGCTTAGAGCCTATTTAAGGCCCATACATTATAGGCTTTAAATACGCTTTTATGCCTTTTTAACGGCCTACATATTTGTAAAAAAATAAATAAATAAATAAACCTAATACTACAACAACAGAACATATTACATAACATGATAACTAGTCCAATACTTGAATACAAAACTAGTAAATAACCACAAATCAATAAGTCCAAAATACAAAAATTTAACAACGCAAATTCAATACAATGTCCAGAATTACATTGCCCAAAATATAAAAATCTAACAAGTAACAACACAAGTCTGGAAGCTAGAGATATTCTGAATATATGAGACGAAAGGTGCACATCTCCATGAAGTAGAGCAACATTCATGTGATGATTAAATGGTCAAAACTACGAGGCATAAGATTTACACTAATTATAGGGTGAGGGTATGAGCGAAAGGTGAGGACTAACCGACTAAGGAATAACTTACAATTGAATGACCCACAAGTTCCATTTGGGAATTGGTTTTGAGTTGCTCACTTAGAGGCTAGAGCAGTAGGTGCTGAAGATGCAGCATGTTTGAGATGTTAGTGATCTTGACCATTTTTTTTTCATTTGATCCTAAAAAGTGAAAGAATGGTGTCCAACGTCCATGATTACATAATACAGATACTGCTTATAGATGCTCACACAAGATGACTTTTGAGTGGACATAAAATCTATCATATCCTTTCATAGATCAAATTTCCACTACAGCCATTCATTATATAATCCTAACCTGGACTGACCCAAGAGGGGGAGGATGACACAGAGCAAGACCATTGCATTAGAGATTTGATCTAGATAACAGTAGGCATTATCCCCTTCCTCACAGGACTTGGCAACAGGATTGCCAAGAACATGAAATGCACCTGTGGCTTTGTAGGCAGAGAGCATGGAGTGATAGGCTCTAGTGGCAGGATGGTGGAACCTGCCATGCAGTCCCACTGAAGTTAGACAGTTTGCCACAGCTATTTTGGTCATATATATCTCTCATACTATAGAAATCTAAAAGAATGCTCTACAAGTTTTATGTTTTGAATTTCCAAGATTCAGACTTTATAAAGCTCAAAGTTGCTGCCAGTGCACAGATGCAATTTGAGGAAGAAATCTTGTGAAGCAACAGGATGGTGTGGTGGGATTGAGGAACCCCTAAGTGAAGCCTGTGATTCCTAGGCAGAATGTGGAGTTCAAAATGGGATTGGTTAACAGGAACCCATGTGCAAACCCTGAACACCAACTCTTGCAAGGAATAATAGAATATCCTCTGTTTGTGTGCTTTAATAGCTTGTACTCTTTGGCTTTATATACTTGTGCTTAAATTGGATTATAAATACATGTCTTGAACAATGTAAACACTTTTAGCTATTTTGAAAATTGAGATCAAACTTCTCTCTCAACAATAGCTAGGACCCCTTGAGTCTGTAGTCTCTAAAACTTGCATGCAAGCTATTGACAGGTTAGTGGAAGTGCTGAGAGAGACTCGCATTAATCATCTCCAATGATAGCAAGCTATTGACGGGTTGGTGGAAGTGCTGAGAGAGACTCACATCAATCATCTCCAGAGATAGCAAGCTTCTTCCTATCAGATTCGCGAGGACTAGGGTGTTCTGGAGGTATTGGTTTTGGGTCCTACAACAAGTCTTGTTGGGTTTGCATCAAATCCCTCCATCACTCTGCCCCTTTTTGGCTGACCTAATCCATCTTATCACTTTATCTAACAAGAAACTACTGTCTCATGCCTTTTGCATTGTAAATGTGTTAGTAATTGACAACACTTAAAAAACCAACAAAAGGAGCATGCAAATTTAAATATCCATCCCCTTGGCACTTAATTTGCAGCAAATCAATAGTAGGATCTTGGGATGGTTTATTAATTCTGGCACTAAAACAGATAAAAAGGTTGTCATTTGTAGGACCTAGATCTAGAAATAGAGTTTGCTCACCTTCAAAACATATGGGAATGAAAACTCAAAGCAATCCTAAATGGATTATTCTAAATAAGCATTGTGGTTGAAAATTTTAAACAAGAGCACACAAAATCACACCTATGATTTTATTATGGGCACAAGAGACTGAGGATTAGACTTCGATGATAAATCTGAACCAGCATCAAAGTTTTCAGTACCATTGCATGATACTTATTTCCTATATATCAGATAGAGTTGAAATAATGGAGTAGGAACCAAAAGTTTCAGTTTCAGTTGCAGAAGTTTAAAGTGAGGCAGTCTTCACATAAAAGCTCAACTTCTAGTCACTTGGTTTTAGAATCTCAGCTTCTGTAAGTTTTCTGACACACACGGTATGGTTGCAATTTGTGCTCTTAACCGATAACAGATATTGTTTATCATGAAATTCTACAATATCTGTCAATCGTGCACCATGACCCACTGCCTCACTGTCCTTTCTTTCAACTCTGTTGAAATTTTGGGTGCAAAGTGAACAGTTGTACCATGAGTGGCATTACTTGGCTTCAAATTGACAATATTGGGTTTCTTGTCACTTTGTAAGCCAGAAACATACCCACCCCATTTGCCTACATCAGGCCAGAAGAAAAAGAAATAAAATTTCTAAGTTCATCTAAAGTTTGGGTAAAATATAATTCATAACATATCAGCATTCCTCCAAATCCAAAAATGCTAAGCCACTGATTTACCATCCAGAAGGAGGGCATGCATATTCTCCATTTAAACAAGAAAGTTAAGATACCCACAAAGAGAGCAGTAAACTAGTCAAGCCAAGGCTGGCGTAGTGTGCTTGAGTAGTTGAGTCTGGAACATCATATGCTTCAAGCTTGGCTCGTTAAATACAAACAGACCATGCCAGTTCATTAGGTTTGGTTCAAAAAATGTTTCAAAACCAAAGCTTCAAATCTCAACATTTTCCAGCTCACATGCAGATCAGTGGTTGTCCAGATTAACAATACTCAAGGTGACATTTTAATATTAAAAGAAATTGCTCTTAAATAGCCACTTTTATATTTTTCCATATGGGGTAGAGGAACTTGGTAGCAAGAAAACTTAAGGGCTAAGAGATACTCCGTAATTGTAAGGGAAAACTGAAAAGAGAAGGCTTGGGGAAATTACATCTTTGGACAGTATAGACTGTATAACTTATTGAAAAGATAAAAAGATAAATGGATAGTGTGTGAGTGTGTGTGTGTGTGTGTGTAAAATCTTAACAAGCCTAACAAAACCTAACCAGCCAAGCTAAGTTAAACTTGTCAAGTCTTAGACATCTTTATAACAAAACCTAACCAGCCAAGCATCTATTTCATCCACATTAAATTCAGGACCAGCAGCATCCATAACCATTGTATGGTAAGCATTAGATGCTTCTTCACTAGCCATTTGAGATGGGGCACCAACATCTTGATCGACATCTACCCTCAGATTGGCCTCGCCATGGAAGCGCCAAACATAGTAGTCCGACACAAATCCATATTTTGCTAAGTGGAATTTCACGGTAGGCACATCTAAAAACTTGGTGTTTTGACACTTGCGGTGATTACATGGACACTTAATTCTTTCCCCGTCCATCCAACTATGTTGACTAGTAGCAAATTGGATGAAAGTTTCAAGACCAGCCAAAAACTCCTCAGTGAGAAGACCATTTCTAATTCGTGTATACATCCAATGACGATTTGAACTCATTGTATTTATCACCTATTGTAAAATATTTTTCAATGCTACATTTCATTTAAAAAAAAAAAAAACTAGAACTACATTTCATCGAGACAGAAAGAATCCCTTGACCAATACTATCAAACCTAGTTTCTACAAATCATGCCAAATTGAAATGAATCAAATGTATAACAATTCTACCTTATTTGGGAATTACTATCTAAAATTAAATCTATTGACAATTCCTAGAAATTTGGTTAATCATACTTTGCATTACAAAAATTAAATAATCAAAATCAGTAAGATTAGACATCTTTATAATACTTCTGCTTTCTCTCTATAAAAACCCAAAACTACATTTGACCGAGACAAAAATCATTCGAAGATTTCTTATAGACATTCAAATATAGATTCAAATAATCATAAGCCTCCGGTACCCACAGGCGGTTTGGCCGGAGATAACACAAGTGCCGGTACCCACAGGCGGTTTAGCCGGCAAATAAACAATAAATAAAAATTTTATAATTACCTTATCAACCGAAGAAGAACTTGAAGATTTTTGAAAGTTCAAACTTGTCAGTTCGCAATACCTAGTAGTCAATGTTACCACACGTTAGCACTTGATAAAATAAAATATATACCTTACTATAAAACCTAGTTTCTACAAGTCATGCCAACTTAAAATGAATCAAGAGTGGTAAAAAAGATTTAAACTTGATGAATTTAATAGTAAAAAGAAAAAAAAAACCATTCTTATTAATAAAAGAACTTGATTCAAATTAAGTTAATTGGATTAAAAATTAAATTAATAGCAGTTTTAAAGATCACATTAAATTGATAAGCAGAAAAATTAAAGAAGAAGCTATTGCTGGAGAGGTTTTTAAAGAACATGTGGTTGATGCTACAAGATTGAAACAGACTACAGCATTCATATTGTTCTTGCATCAAAATTTCACTGCTTGATGGATAAATGCACACTTGAATCATAAGCCGGAGACAATGAACCCCAATTGAACATAAGTATATCAGAATGTTGAATGTATGTATAGAGCAATATCAAAAGAAGCTATGGGAGGATAACTATTGTTTGTTTTTTACTATTTTGGCATCTCTCAAGACATTCATGAAGCATCTAAAAGTTCCATGTATATCAAACTCAGGCTAATGGGAGGAAATTAATGTGTCTTTAGGTGTTCCAGCTTAGCCCTGTCAATGCATTCTACCGGAGTAATGATTAATTACTTAAATGTTCTATACAGAATCCATTTTCCTTCTTTCTATCTCAGCTTTTCCTTAAGCATAGTAGAGAAGACATTTTATTATAATGCATCAAGGATTAAAGCTATGCATGTAACTACTCAGTATGGAATAACGCTGGTTATTTTATCAGATTCTCTAAGAGGCATTTTATCATACAGCTAGGAGGAGTGGACAGATAGCTAGGCATGAAAATGAGGTATTAAAATCACATATCTCACAAGACAGACAAAATTCTCAGAATTGAACATTCATTACGAGTACGGAAACTGATACGATTTCACATTACGAGTACATTCACACAAATACATACATCCATTTTCATATTCATACATATATACACATAGATAGAAATATTCATACATATATTACAGTATATAATATATAGAAACACATTCTGAAAAAATTAATATATACTACGTAGAAGGAATTACCTGGGCGGTGGTCGTAGGTTTGCAGCGACTGAGCGTGAAGGTGTGCAGCGACTGGTCGTAGGAGAGTCGGCGGCTGAGCAGCGACTGGAACAGTAGAGTCGGCGGCGTGCAGCGACTGAGCAGCGACTGGTCGTAGCGACTGAGCAGCTACGGTCGGTGGTCGGCAGCTGGCGGTGACCGTAGGTGGGCGGTGGGCGGCGGTGACCGGCAGACCACTGGGCGGTGGGCGGCGGTTTGCGTTTGAGGTTTGCGTTTGAGTTTAGGCGTTTGTATTTGCTCTGGGGGCGGTTTAGGCGTTTAGGGTTGACCAATCCAATTTTTTTTCTTTTTTAGCGACGGATACAACGATCCGTCGCTACGTTTTTTAAAAATTCCGCCGCGTCAAAACCTTAGCGACGGCTTTAAGGTTCCGTCGCTATATAGGAAACTAAAAGCCGTCTCTACAAATCCGAACATACGTGAAACCAGATCAACTTAGCGACGGATATGGATATCCGTCGCTATTTTTTTGAAACAAATAAGGAAAGCGTCATTAACTTAACGACAGATTTGGGGTTTCGTCGCTATAGCGACGGAACCTCAAATTCGTCGCTAGAGTACAAACACAATACAATGGCCGAATTTCATTAGCGACGGATTCCGATCCGTCGCTAATTTCTAACAAAAACAATTTAAAAAACGGGCATAATACTCTAGCGACGACAATAAATTCGTCGCTAATTTATTTTTAAAAATCGGCAATCATCTTGTAGCGACGGATACAAATATCCGTCACTATTCCGTCGCTAGTTTGTAAAAAAATATATATATGCCTTAATCCTTAGCGACGGATATCTTTCCGTCGCAGATCCGTAGCTAATAAAATTATTTAATCAGCCCGCCAAAATTCCGTCGCTAAACCGTCTCAATTTTAAGCGCGATAATTTACCGCTAAAATTAGCTACGGATTTAACGACCACCCTTTTCCGTCGCAACGTACCGTCGCTAGGGCGTCGCTAACTTCCAATTTTTTGAAAAAAACAAAAAACCGTCACTATACCGTCGTTAACTTAGCAACGGAATGAATCTGTCGTTATTTCTGCGTTTTTTTGTAGTGAAACCCATGTTATAGAACCCGCAAGAGTCCAAGCAAGAACATGTTCAACGTAGGTAGGCATTCAATTAGGATACAAGATGAACACACTTAGCTTGAAATATAGCTTGAAATAAGAGATGAGAAGATCTAATAAAAAGGACGAGGGGGTCAAATTAGGGCTATCACCTTCTAAATGCTATTTTCATTTCTAGCACGTTGGGGAATCTTAAAACAAGGGTTTACCACAATGTATGCAAGAATCCTCAATCTTTCGATCTAAGGATTAGAGCAAGAGTTACCCCACTTTCGTGATATATCAACTCTCAGCTCTTCAAGCACACAAGTATTGAAAATCCCCAATCTTTTCCTACTTTTGTAGTGAAATATTGGGTAGCGAAGGAGGAGGCTTGAGTCGATTCCCCAAATTTTATTGCGAAAAGAACTCTCCAAGAACATAGTACAAGTAAATAAAAGAGAGAGAAGAAAAACTTCTCTAATGGAGAAATTCGAGATGGAGTCCAGAGCCTTATTCAAATCCAAGTATATAAACCTAATAAATCAATCCTTGAAAGGGAAAATAAATCTAATATAAACTAGAAAAACATATCTGGAAAAATTTGGGAAGGGTTTTCTATTGTCTCCCTCTTATGATCTTGGTATATTCATAATAAAAGACAATTAATAGCGCAGAACAAGAACCGTCACATCAGACACTGGAGTGTCGGCACCTGTGTATACACGCTAGCTTGCTCAAGCGTGTGTGGTGTCATCCTGTCCCGAGACAGATTCCTACACAGACATTTCAGTGCACATGCGACACTAACATAAAAACGCTCCTTGCTTTGGCTCCTGAATGCGATACTTCTTCGGGATTACTCCATGTTGCTCTCGATCATCTCAAAAAGGGCTCCTTAGTGCTGCAAATCATTTAATAATCTCCATTTTCTTCACTTCCCTTGCTATTAAGGATGGATACACCTAAAGGTAAGAAATAACACGAGTAAGTCTCACGCAATGCATAAAATGGGGTGAATTAAGCACAAACTTGGTTAAGAAATGGAGGTAAAGTGTGTACAAAAATACGCTCATCACTCAGCTTGAGGTGAAAAATAATTAATGGGAGATTCCAGATAAGCATATTTTGGATGATCAATGGCATTAAATCCTAATTCAGAGTGAGGACATTGAAGGAGGTAAGTTATAGTGAATTTTTATAGATTTCAAATTTCAGTCAATGGATTGTAAATGCAAAAATTTGACAAATATGTCTTGTAAGGGTTTCACTGAGTATGAGTATTCAAATTCCAGTGAATGTAATAGGAGAAGGTATGCATTAACATGCTCATGGTAAGTTTCAGTCCAATCTAATCCTTACATATAAAGATTTATAGTTTTATGAATTTCATCAAGTCTCTCATTATGTGCAGTTCAACAAGACATGAGAAGTGTTGGAGGCATACCAACTACTAGAGTTAAATGGACTAAAAGGAAAGAAGTCATGCCACCCAGTAAACCAAGTCAGATAGGTAAAAGAAAATCACTGGGGAAGAAACATCCAATAAAGAAGTAGTCTACAAGATCAAGAACATCCAAGTCAACTTTATTTGGGAATGACAAAGATCCAATCAATTTAGAGTAATTGATTTTAGTGACTATTTTTTGGATAGGATATGATGTACTCTAGTGAATTTTATAAACTATTCAGTCACTAGTCTAGATTTAAACTCTATTTTGGATATGATGTTTTAATTTGTGTTTTTGTGATACAATTACTTTTTTGTGTAATTGGATATATTTTATTATGTTTGCAATACAATTGCATTTTTATGGTAGTGATATTCATTGCATATGGATTGACCATATACTTTGCAAATATGTGCTTTCATTACAAAACAATCTTTCAAAATCCAGGAACCTTGTGCTTTCATTAACATAACCACTATTAGTATCCAACATAAGAACCTTCTTTTTCATAAGTACATTAACTGCTATAAGTACAAATAACACAATGCATACTCTTAAAATCAATATCACTATCCTAGTACCCTTACCCTGTTTACCATTGCTTCTTTACTCATCAACCTTAGCACAATCTTGTAGCCAGCCTCATTTTTAGTCTTGTAATCTCTTATTCATTTTGATTGATCATCTCAATAACCCAAGAATAATTCTTCTTGACCTTGCGCACATCGTATGATCATACCATCTAACAAAACCATTTATTTGCCCTCCCTACACCAAAATCACAAAACTGATGAATAAAAAAAAATTTATTAGTCCAAATGAAGAAAAAAAAACTAACAAAAAATTAACTCATTTTTATGACTAGCTTTTTTGCATGATATTCTACTATCTTATACTCTTGCAAGAACTACAAAAACATTCATCGAAAAGATAAGGCGAAACACCAATGGACACACATACTTTATTATATTTCTTTGAATACTACTGATTCTATTACAATATAATATCTGTTCAACTAATATGGTTGGCGTGGTGGTTCAGCATTGACAAGATAATTGGGCATCAGCACCTAACCCGAATCATCAGCACTGACCCGAAGGCAACAAATGGTCACTCGTTACACAAAGACGGCACATTGATGGGTGATAATTACTCCAATGACTCTCCATTATCACGACTCAGCACTCAATGCAGCTCACCATTACCAGCACTCAATACAGCTCACCATTACTAGCACTCCGTTACACTCACTAGAGGAGGACCCGCTGCAGCCATAATATAAGTGGCAGACTTGTGGTAAAGGAGAGGGGACACTTTGTTTATGATATTCAACACTATTATACTATACTCAAATCACTCAGTCTCACTAAATACACAAATCTACATTGTGGTACTAGAACCATTGTTACTCACTTGTCTATTGTACTGAAACACTTGTACTCAAACTATTCTTACTTACTTATCAATATTACTCCGGTAACCATTCTTACCATCATTGGTGCTTTCGTTGAGAGCCGAGATTAGATCTCAGGCAAACTTCACACATCACAAGAACGCAGCTATCGTCATTCACAAACACCCAGCTCATCTCATTGCTATCAATGGCACGATCTGGATCCAGCAGCTCTCATGGTTCTCGTCAAGTGAACAATGGTCACGCCTCGAGTGATCTTCGTGAGCAACTCTAATAAAGTTTGAACAGCGGAAGAGAAGAAAACTTAAAATGGTAGATCATCTCACACCATACACTGCTATCCAGAAGGATATAAATACAAGGGATGAAACAACCATGCACATGCATGCCCAAACTTCTAGCTAACCAACCGGGAACAAATAACAAATAAAACAAATTAAATAAAATTAAAACATAACAACCAAAGAAAATGTCAACTAATACTACTTCAATATGCCCCCGCAAGCTGGATCATAGATGGAATGGATACCCAGCTTGGACTTGAAAAAACTAAATAGCGCCGGTGCATGAGGCTTAGTGATGAAATCCGCCAATTGATTGGAACTAGAAACATGTAATACTTTCAAAACACCCTTCTGAATTCATTCCCGAACGAAATGGCAATCAACCTCAATGTGCTTGGTTCGTTCGTGAAAAACGGGATTCATAGCGATAGCAATAGCATACTGACTATCAGAAAATAGCAAGGCCGAGGCTGACGGTGTTATACTGAGGTCACTGAGTAGAAATAACAACCATTGTATCTCACAACTCGCAGTAGCTAATGCTCTATATTCTGCCTCAGAAGAAGACCGTGACACAGTTGCTTGTTTCTTCGACCTCCAAGAGACTAAAGAATCCCCCAAAAAAATGCAATAGCCAGTAATAGAACGCCTTGTCTTCGGAAAAGTAGCCCAGTCAGAATCTGAAAACCCCTTGATATGGAAGACAGAATTAGCTGAATAAAAAATACCTTGGCCTGGCGATTTCTTAACATACCGAAGCACTCTATGAGCTGCTCGAAGGTGCATTTCTGTTGGAGAATCAATGAATTGAGAAAGTTGTTGGGTAGCATAAGCTATGTCTGGGCGGGTGATGGTCAAATACAACAACTTCCCAACTATTCGCCTATAACAGGTAGCATCACGAAGAGTGGGACTATCAGCATGCAGCACCTTTGTGGTCACAACCATGGGACTATCCGCTGGTTTACTACCCAAAAAACCGGATTCTTGAAGCAAATCAAGCGCATATTTCCGTTGGGAGAGATTAATTCCATGACGACTCCTAGCAACCTCCAGACCTAAAAAAAACTTCAAAGGACCCAAATCCTTAATTCGAAAGGTTGAGTCTAGATGAGCCTTAATTCCCTGGATTGCTTCAAGATTACCACTAGCTACCACGATATCGTCGACATAAACCAAAAGAGCAATAAACGTTTCTCCAGACCCTTTAGTAAATAATGAATGATCTGAAGATGCTTGTTTAAAACCTTGAGATAATAAATCAGTTGTTAGTTTCATATTCCATTGTCGACTAGCCTGCTTCAAGCCATATAAAGACTTGGTTAATCGACATACTTGCCCCGACTTTGTTGCTTTAACTCCAGGTGGCAGAGTCATATATACCTCTTCATGTAAGTCCCCATGCAAAAAAGCATTATTAACGTCAAGCTGGTGCAAATGCCATCCTTTCATAGCCGCAGTAGCTAAAAGAGCACGAATAGTTGTAACCTTAGCAACCGGACTGAAAGTATTTAGATAGTCCAAGCCAAAAGTTTGTGTATAGCCTTTTGCCACTAACCTGGCTTTGTATCGCTCTATGGAACCATCTGCACGAAGTTTCACCTTGTAAACCCATTTACAACCAATGGGCTGTTTTGCAGGGGGCAAATCTGTTAGGACCCATGTTTTGTTAACATCAAGAGCTTCTAATTCAACACGCATAGCCTCACGCCAACATTCATGCTTCACAGCTTCATTATAACTAGTAGGTTCAGTGACACAAGATGAGGCCAAAACAAAGTGCTTATGGGAACTTGAAAGACGATCATAAGCAACCACCTTGGAAATACAATGTGGTGTACCCTGCACCTGTATACATGAGTTAGAAGAGCCGCCATATATTAAGTTACAATGATAATCCTTCAAATAAGATGGTGGCACTTGGTGACGAGTAGAACGCTGGAGTGTTGGAACAACTTCTACATTATGTGGCTGTACCAGGCTTTGTGAATGACTATCATCTGAACACATGGGTCCCCCACTGTCAGCTGGCTCTCCATCATGAGTTGGCTCTCCATCATGAGCTGGAGAACTAGAATCATAGGGCATCCTATCATCTTGCCCGTTGGAACTCATATATGAAGAAGTGGAATTTTCAACACCAAAATTATCACCAAGTTGTTGGCATTCAGGTGAGAGAGAGTAACTACCTCCAGGTGATGAAAAATTACCAAGGAAATGAGCATTGTCAGGTGAGGAGGAAATGCCACCACCCATACTACTTTCTTCAACCACCCCTTGCACTAAACCAGGAAGTTGAGTAGTGGTCTGCATAGGTGTGTCTCCTGCAACTGAAATACTTGTGTTCTCCCCAAGGTCTACAATTTTATTTGGGAGAGGAACCTCTAAAACAGGCTTTTGATTTTTTTCTGCAAAAGGAAAAATAAACTCGTGAAATAAAACATCCCTCGAGACAAAAACTTCTTCTTTGTGTATGTCATACAACTTGTATCCCTTCATGCCTTTTTGAAACCCAATAAAAATACACTTTCTTGCACGAGGAGAAAATTTCGTACGGCCTGAGACCAATGTACTGGCATAAGCTAAACATCCAAACACTTTTAGTGTGGTGTAGAGGGGGGTTTTATGAAAAAGAACTTCATATGGAGTTTTATTCTTGATGGCTGGTGAAGGTAACCTGTTAATAAGGTAGACAGCATGCGCAACACAATCAGCCCAAAATTCTTCCGGCAAACATGCCTGAAATCTCAAAGCCCGAGCCACAGCCAAAATATGTTGATGTTTGCGTTCTACTACACTATTTTGTTGTGGAGTACCTACACAAGATCTCTGATGTCAATACCTCGTGAACCATAAAACTCTCTCATTTAAATCTGGCCCATTATCCTGAACGAATGCACTTTATATTATCATCAAACTGTGTAGATACAAATTGACAGAAGTTTTGTAACAATTGTCGAGCCTCCTTCTTTGCGCACATAAAAAAGACCCAGGTAGCCCTACTAAAGTTGTCAACCACAGTTAAAAAATAACGATGGCCATATAATGAGGGAATGTTATATGGCCCCCGAATATCAACATGAATAATATCAAAACACCTCTCAGTTGATGTTACACTAGTAGGGAATGCTAAACGTCGTTGTTTGGCATAATGACAAATTTCACAAACTAAATTTGGAGAACAATTTATTGAATTATCTAAACTTTTCAACCCCATTATTCTGCGAAAAGACGCATGACCCAATCTAAAATGCCAAAGATTCAAATCAGAAACAACATTCATAGCAACATTTTTTGAAAATAATGATTGATTGAGACATGGTTCATCATCGGGCATTAGGAAACGATACAACCCATCTCGCTCCTCAGCTAAACCAATCATCTTCCGGTCCCTACCAGCCTGAATTTCACATCCATTAGCATGAAACACCAAAGAACAACCCATGTTCTTAGTCAACTTACTTACAGAAATTAAGTTAAATTCAAATTGAGGCACACACAATACATCTTGTAAAATAATATTCATAGATAATCGCACACAACCAACATGAGTAACCATGGCACGATTTCCATCTGGCAACATGATATAGATTTCTCGCACCTCATTCGAATCCAAAAAATATGTAACATTATTCACAATGTGGTCTGTTGCACCTGTATCAATAATCCAAGTAAGCGACCGACCGGAAACAAAATTCTTACCATCTTGAACATTGGGTTTAAAAGATGTGAAGGAAGCATTTGCTTGCCTATTGATATATCCAGCAGCAACCGTAGAGGGAACGGCTTGAACTACTGGAACTTGATTCTCAGCCATAAGGGAGAAAAAAAATTTTAATTTGGCTTTGATACCATAATAAAGTTTGAACAGCGGAAGAGAAGAAAACTTAAAATGGTAGATTATCTCACACCATACACTACTATCCAGAAGGATATAAATACAAGGGATGAAACAACCATGCACATGCATGCCCAAACTTCTAGCTAACCAACCGGGAACAAATAACAAATAAAACAAATTAAGTAAAATTAAAACATAACAACCAAAGAAAATGTCAACTAATACTACTTAAATAAACTCAACAGTAATCGTGTGGGAGATCGCTGCGAGGGTGATCTTCGCAACCCGATCAATAACAATCATTGTCGAGAGGGTGATCTCCGTAGCCAACTCAACAAAAACCACAATGGGGGCCACGCTCCCCTCCTAGTGAATGCTGCTCCCATCCAAGCCACGGACTTCCAAGCGGCGGCACAAGTCATTCAACAGGCGGCGGCGACGATGCCCCAGCTAGTAGCAGGGATGCAAGGCCAAGCCCCACCACCGCCACCGCCACCGCCACCTCCAGAGGTGGAGGTGCAATCTCAAGTTCAACGGCCCCAGGCATCCGCGCAGAAGGAGGAAATAGAGGAACAGAGGACCCAGCGTCTGTACCATGGTGCAACTCGTCGGCCGACCGTTTCTATGCCCACCATGGGACGGTGGGGTGAAAGGGCTGCTATCCAGCCAAGGTTGTGGGCACAACCGAAGACCAAAAGGACCAAGGGTCCACACCAAGGTGAGCAGTCGCACCGGATGGAAGGGATGGGTGAGTCTAGGGGGCCAACTCCGTGTCAGTCCACGGCACTCAAGCAAACCCCAAACATGCAGAAAAAAGTGGTGGAAAAACTTCAAAAACAGATAGAAGAGCTAGAGAGAAGGGTAGAAGCAAGAGAACATTCACCAGAACCTAAGGTGAGGATGACCGCTCCATTTTCTCCTAGTATAATGGATGCGCCCCTCCCAAGAGATTTTAGGATGCCCACTATCAAGGCCTACACCAGGACTTCTGACCCGCGTGTCCACATGACAAGGTACAAGGTAGCCATGGTAATGACCCGGGCAGGCGACGTCATAATGTGCAGAGCGTTTTTGACCACTTTGGATGGAACCGCCCAAGATTGGTTCAACACGATTCCGGATGGTTCGATCCAGAACTTTGAGGAGTTGTCCAAACATTTCTTGACTTATTTCTCCGGGCATATACAACATAAGAAACCATTTTCACATCTCTACGGAGTAAAACAGGACAGGGGCGAAAGCTTAAGAAATTTCTTAAGCAAATGGAAGACGGAAGTCAACAATGTGTGCGACTTCGATTCTAAGGCGGCAATCTTCATGTTCATCCAGGCATTGAGGTTAGGAAATTTTCATAGACAGTTGAACACTCACCATCCACGCTTCTATGAGGAGCTAATTAGGATAGCAAACCACTATGCCGAGGCCGAGGAGGCTGATAGAAAGAAGAAAGATGAGGAAGAGGGCAGGAGGAGTGGGCAACTTGACAAAGTTGATCCGACCAACCACGCACCACGCCCAAACCAGTTATCCACAACGAAGGGGAAAGTTCAAGAAAGGCCTCGTCTCACCCCACCGCGACACTTAACACCTCTTACTCACCCGGTTAGCGTGATTCTAAGTCACGCTAAGGAAATGGGAATGGTGCATTTTCCCTCAAAGTGTATGGCAGTTTCTACGTGCGAGGACCAAACCAAGTACTGTCGGTTCCACCGACAGGTTGGACATGATACTGACGAGTGCCATACTTTAAAAGGACAAGTAGAGGAACTGGTGCAGAGCGGATACTTTACTCAATTTGTTAAGTATCTGGGGCAGTACCAGCATCAACAAGGCCTACCTGACAATGTATGGCGAAAGGAAGAAGATCTTGAGCCTTCAGCCTCCAACACCAAGAAGAGAAGGTGCGACCAGGGCGAAGAAGGAAGAGACAGTGAGTTAGAGGAGAAGCCCGCGCAACGCAAAAAACATGTCATTCGCTAATGGTCCGTCCTGATTATATTTATATATATAAAAAAAACTCTATTCCCTTTGGTTGAGCCTACGGCTGATCGAAGTGAGCTTGCGCACAAAGCGCCCAAAAAAAAAAAACAAAAACAAAACAAACCAAAACAAAACAAAACAAACAAACAAAAAAAACAAACAAAAAAACAAAACAAAACAAAAAAAAACAAAACAAAAAAACATAAGCAAAAACAAACAAAAAAAAATTTTGGCCGAGGCTGACCTCGGCCACAATTCTCTTACCGTTCGAAAAAAAAACAATTTTTATACACGTCATTACTCCCAAACCATTTCAACCACTCTCGTTGGCTAGGGAGTGGGGGGGACTAGTGACAAGATAATTGGGCATCAGCACCTGACCCGAATCAACACTAACCCGAAGGCAACAAACGGTCACCCGTTACACAAAGACGGCGCATTGATGGGTGATAATTACTCCAACGAATCTCCATTATCACGACTCAGCACTCAATGCAGCTCACCATTACCAGCACTCAATGCAGCTCACCATTACTAGCACTCTGTTACACTCACTAGAGGAGGACCCGTTGCAACCATAGTATAAGTAGCAGACTTGTGGTAAAGGAGAGGGGACACTTTGTTTATGATATTCAACACTACTATACTGTACTAAAATCACTCACTCTCACTAAATACACAGATCTACATTGTGGTACTGGAACCATTGTTACTCACTTGTCTATTGTACTGAAACACTTGTACTCAAACTATTCTTACTTACTTATCAATATTACTCCGGTAATCATTCTTACCGTCAAGCACTTTGTCCTATAAATATGAGGTTGAGAGTTCAATTCCCACCCATGTGAATGGAGCAAACCATTTGGCCAGTCCCCTACCAAAAGGTCTTCGGCACGGAAACATTGAGGAGTTGAATTTAAAATCCATGAAAAATAATTATTTGGAATAATTAGTAGGGAACTCACCATTTTGGTCCCTCATTTTCCAAATATTAATGTAGTCTCTAATTTTCAATTTCAACTAATTTAATCCTTGAATTGTTTAAAATTTCGTCAATTAAACTCTTCAAGAATCAAATTGATGAAATTTTAAAAATGAGGAAATCACTCTTTTAGTCCCTTAGAAGGGTTTAATTGACGAAAATTTAAACAATTCGAGGATCAAATTAATTGATGAAATTGAAAATTAGGGACTACATTGATAGTTGGGAAACAATTGAGGAACCAAAATAATGATTTCTTTTTCATAATTAGTATAAAGTCTCAAATGCCCCTACATAATAATAATAATAATAATAATAATAATAATAATAATAATAATAATAATAATAATAATAAGAAGAAGAAGAAGAAGAAGAAGAAGAAGAAGAAGAAGAAGAAGATATGCGATGGTAATATAAAAATTATATATGTTTTAACTTGTAGAAAAAGTGTGAAAAATAAAATATCAAATGAGAGAAAGGAATTCATTTTTCTCAAATTTGAGAGATCAGAGTCATTTTCCATTAGAATAAATTATCCATCAACCAAACAATGTAAAATCTATTTTTTCTCAAATTTGAGGAAAAATTTTCCTTAGGAAATAATTTTCGTTGAACCAAACAAGCAATAATATATCTGATATGGTATGGGTCCACTAAATAAAGATTTAACTAAAAGGTAGTTCTTCGGGTGACGAGAGAAATTTAAAACCATTACTTGAGGGTGTGAACTAGGGTAAACATCACTCCTATATAATAGCATGCAAACCCAATTAAAGAGTAATTCTTTTGATTTATGAAAAGCCTTACAACCACTATCCGAATGTGCAATCTGGGTGAAGTGCGTCTTGTCATCCTAGTTGACAAAGGATCATAATGAGGCAAATCTGTCTGCGTTGTCCATAGCAAATCGGGTCAACCAAGAAAACATGTGTAGTCGAACTTGGAACTCTTGTGATTACCAAGCCAACTGTCGAGTTTGACCAAATTGGTTGGGTTATCCCACTAAAGGGTAATTCTTAATAGTATAATGGGTAGGATTAGGAATACCGTAAAAAAACATAATAAATAGTGGTCATAGTTCGTATAGGGCAAATTATATGGTGGACCATGAATAAATGTACATTTTAAATAGGAAAAATCATCACTTTAGTCCCTCAATTGTTTACCAACTGTCAATGTAGTTTCTAGTTTTCAGTTTCAATTAATTTGACCCTCGAATTGTTAAAATTTTGTCAATTAAACCCTTCCGAGTGACAAAAATGGTGATTTCTCCATTTTTTAAAATTTCGTCAAGGGAAAATTGTAATTTTTGCCCCTCCATAATATGCTAATTATTATCAATGTCACCCCTGAATTATTAGTGGTGTAAATGTTGCCCCTCAATTTTTAAAATCGGTACATATATTGCCCCTCCCGTACCGACAAGAGGGGCAATATTTACACCATGGAGGGCCAATATATGTATCGTTTTTGAAAATTGAGGGACAATATTTGCACCACTAATAATTCAGGGGTGACATTAATAATTGTCATATCATGGAAGGGCATAAATTACAATTTTCCCTTTCGTCAATTTTATCCTCGGAGGGTTTAATTGACGAAATTTTAAACAATTCGAGGATCAAGTTAGTTGAAATTGAAAACCAGGGATTACATTGGCAGTTAGAAAACAATTGAATAACCAAAATGATGATTTTCCCTTTTAAGTATATTGAATATACACTATTTGTATGCTGAATGTTCATTATTTGGTAACATACCAAATAATGTACCTTTAGTGCTCAAGTAATGTACCTTCAAAAAATGATTTTTTTTTACTACATCCGTCCCATTTTGGTTGTCTTGTTCGTTTAACTAGGTTTGACTGAAGTTATTTTTAATTCAATTTTTTATAATATTAAATTTAACATTAATATATAAAATTTATATATTTAGAAACTACATTAAAAGTACTATTAAACACAAAAATTAAATTTAAAAATAATAACAAATTACTAAAGAAAACAAGCAATGAAGAAAGAATTGATTTGACCAATGAATAGTAAATAGAACAGGTAAAATGGGACAGAAGGAGTATTATATTAAAAATGTATATAACAAAAATATACCTTATGTTAGTGGTCCATTGGTCCATAGTATAATGATTGGTCCATATAGCCCCAAGTCATACATTAACAAGTCCTCTGTTTTTTATGTAGAAAAATTAAATTATAAAGCTACAAAACAAAGGTGTGTTGAAAGTTGAAACTGATGTTACAACAAGTATTATAATAGAGACTAAACAAAACGAAAAGAACAAAAATAGTATATATTGGAAATGATTATTCTGAAACTGTCTTGATTCTTAAACAGTTTGTCCTAAGTCCTTTATATATGTGTTTGAAGAATTAAAAAGTATGATTAAAACTTGAAGGTAGGATCCTTGTAAGATATGATTTTGAACATAAACAGCAGAATTATTCAACAGAAAATAAATAAAATACGGAGTAATTAGAATTAGTCAATCCAACACTTTCTGACTCCCATCCTAGTAAGAAGATTGAAGGCCTTGACGAGTTGATGGTTTTCAATAACTAGGCCAAACAATAAAATAGGTAGTATATGTATTACAATGCTAGACGCTTCTACATCTACCACTCATAAGCCTAACTTTTTCTTTTTTTTTTTTTGTATGTGGTAAGTTTTAATAGGATGGGATTTAAAACAAACAAACAAAAAAAAAAAAAGAAAGAAGAAGAGGAAAACGACACTATTAAAACTTTTCACGTCAAGGAGTGACAATCAAGTTGTGAGTACATGGTAGATGTAGTGGCAATTAACACTTTTCGTATATGTATAACGAATTGAAGAAAGATTATAATATCGTCGAAATTCATGGTTGCAGTAGGCGCTAGGCGCTAGTCGGGCGGTAGACTAGCACCTACCGCCTAAGCGGTCTAGGCGGCGCCTAGACGGTACCTAGGCGGTTATAGGTGGCGACCTATAAAAACAAAAAATTAATTCATGTGTGTGGATGTATGTCATATATTATATTTTATATATATATATATATATATATATATATATATATATATATATATCTTACTTTTCTTACATATATAAATAAATAAATTTAAATATATATAAATATAATAATAAAATTAACAAGACCGACTCGCTCGAGTTAACTCGGCTAACTCTGCTGAGTTAAGCGCTAGGCGGACGCCTAGAGAACAATTCGCCTCGGTCTAGGAGCGCCTAGCGCCTAGGCGGGGATTTTTGCAACAGTACGTAGAATATATAACTATTGAAGAAAGATTATAATATCGCAAAATATAACTGTAAAAATTTGAAAATCAACCACACCTGGGTTAGGAATTAAAAAATGTTATAATTATTTGATTTGTTCTAAATAAATGACTCGACATGAAATATTAGAAATTATGTAATTATTTTTATAAAAGTAAAGAAGTACGTATATTATTGTTGAACCTATAATATATAAAATATAATTAAATTTGTAATCCGACTATTACTTTAAACTTTTCGTTGAAACAAAACGTATCACTCAATTTAGTACTATATCATATCGAAATTAGACGAACAGCCATGAGATTGTATCTGTGTAGTAACCAATAAAAAGCTGGGTTATGTCCATACGTTACTTGTGACCTATACACAACATATGGGCTTGTTTAGGGCACATTAAGTTGATGTTGACAACTTCATTGATGAAGACCAAATTGAAGTTGTCTAAACAAGTTGATGTTGACAAACAAAGCTCCAACTACATACGCACATGGCTGTGTGGGTGATTTGAAAAATATGAGAACAAAAGCAACGTGTGTTTAATATTTCACAACGTGGTTTGCATGCTCCTTTCTTATTTCTTGCTTCATGCAAATCAATAAGGGAAAGATAAAAAATTATAAATACATCAAGTGAAATTTGGATTTGAAAATGGAGCAATTTTAAATCTTCAAGTCAGATGTCTCATCTTTAGAAGGGCCTAAAATTTAGCGAGGGGATTACTCTTTGTGTCCGACAATAGAAACACTGAGTTACAAAAAACCCATAGAGCCTATAGCTCGAGCCAAAACATGAGCCACCCTAAGAGTAGTAGCAGAGCACCTAACATGAGACGTAGATACGAGCTGAGTATCCCGCCGTAATAAAGCAATATAGGCCCTGTTTGGTAAATAGTTGTTAGCTGATTGGGTTGGCTATTTGGATTAGAAAGTATGATTTGTTAATAACATTAGCTGATTGTAGAGAGTTGTTTGATAAATTAGTTGTTAGGGAATAACTGTTTGATATAATTTCTTTTCTCAAAAAGCTAATTGAAAAGGCTGCTTTGAGTAGCCTTTTAAATTTTAACATTTTGGAGTTACAAAAAGCTTATTAACCAAACATTTATATTGATTTTTTAATCAAGTCAAACAACTAATAGTGGTCAAATAAATCAAACTTGATGATTATTTACCAAACAGGACCATAATCTTTAATTATGAGGCCAACATAGGAATAATCATCATAGGGATGCGAGAGTCCACTGCACATTGAAGAAAATGACAATCAGTCCGTAGAATAATAGTTAGAAAATCTTGCTCCTTAATTCATGATAAGGCCTCCTCATATAAGGCCTTGAGTTAATTGTTGAATTGGTTTTAGTGAAATAAAAAAGAAATCTACATATTTAATAAGGAATTTTCGTATTCAATAGATGGCTCTTTAATAAGGCCTTAAGTTAATAAAAAAGCACAAACTATTTATTTTCATGAATATAATTGCTGGTGAATTGGTTAACAACATTTTGAGATGATAAGGAATATGTGTATTGAGTTAAATGATAGAAATTAAAGTCCAAGAGTGGTTAATAAGGAGTGATAATTGTATGGGTCTCTAGTATGATCCTTTTAAAGATATAATACATCTATATGTGATTATTGTCTAAATTACTTGCTAACCAAACATGGAATTGAATATGAGCTAAATCAACTAAGGTTTATAGGGCGCATTGTTTGAAGGATGAAAATTGTAAAAAAAATTTCTCGTAAAAACGATTAGAATTACATAATCCAATGATACTAAAAGACACAATTCAACTGGTTGAACAATCAAAAACAAGTTAATAATAGCATTATTTTGCATTGCTTGTAGCCACAAGATACATAGTTCAGTTTTGCTTTATAGTGAGCACTAGTGTACAAACATCTAGAATCGTAGACTAATTGAAATACATCCTGCAATTGATATCATTTCAGGATTGGGATCGATTCCTTACAAATGCATCATAGTTTCTCTAAATAAGTAATGTGAGACTCCACCAGATTTCGTTTTGCAAAAGCCAAATACAAAATAGAAGAGTTAATTCCAGTTGAGGTATCTTGTTTTTTGTGACAATTCTAAATTTAGTTAAAGACTATCGTTTTTGACATTTAACACCTCATACTATCATATTTTGAACAATTTTGGTCCTTACGATGACTTTTCCTATGAAACCCTATTTTAGGCAATGATATTTTCATCTCATCAATTTTTTTTTTCAATGAGTTAATTCTAGCGCGCAAAGGTCCATTGTCTTTGGTGGCATTTCTAAATTTAGTCCTAGACAATTGTTTTTGCTATTTGACACGTACCTAGACTATCATATTTTAGACACTTTTGGTCCTTCGGATGACTTTTTTCAAGTGAAACCCTATTTTAGTAAATGGTATTTTCTAATGACAAAGAAGAGACTTCTTTCTTTCTTTATTATTATTATTATTTTTTTTTTTGTACAACTATAGTAGATGATTCACAGAATCATGGACTAAATTAAAACAATAGCGGTCAAACTGAAGCTGATTAGGTGTGCGACATCCTGAGCTTTCCAATTGCTTTGCAAAATGATTCACCCTGCACCCAGAGATCCTCATGTACTCGGTATCGTCATTGGAAAATGATGATTTGAGGCTGGGTTGAAGGAGATTGTGCAATCCATGGTTGAAGAGACGAAAATTTTCATTAAAAAATATTGGCACAAAATCTTTTTAAAAAAATTGAAGATACAAAAATGTCCTTGCCTAAAATAGGGTTTCACCTGAAAAGGTCATCGAAATGACCAAAAGTGTCCAAAATATTATAGTCTGGGTTGTTAAATATAAAAATCGATTATTTGGGACTAAATTTAAAATTGCCATCAAATGCAAGGGACCTCCGCTGAAATTAACTCATTAAGAAAAAAATTGAAGAGACGAAAATATTGTTGCCTAAAATAGAGTTTTACCGAAAAAGTCATCGAAAGGACCAAAAACGTCCAAAATATGATAGTTAAAGTGTTAAATAGTAAAAATGATAGTTGTACTAAATTTAAAATTACCACAAAACACAAATCATTTCTGCTGAAATTAAGTCCAAAATATAATTTGGCAAAGAGCTCAACTTGCATAACACAAAACAATATCTTGACGTTTAGGAGCATGCCCACATGAAAATTGAATATGAAGTTGACAGGCACTTGCATGTGCCTTGGGCAAAGAAGATATAGCCTAACCTTCAACTTCATTCTTGGTACTGTTTGGTAACAAACTTTCCAAAATAGGAAAGTCCTTCTAGATAAGCATAACGTGAAACTCCACCATGCATGTTTTAGATGATCAAAAGTAGATGCCAATCCAAAGTCATAAATTAAATCGGAGAAAGATCATGTACTGATGTACGTACCTCTGAAAAGTCAAACGAGATTAGAGGTAATAGCAATTTTGTAGACTGTATTTGGGAGAAAAAATTAGAGGTATTAGATTTACAACTTACTAAAGATATGAGTTAATTTTATTTTTAATCTTAGATTTATAGGTGATAGTTTATTTTTAGTCCATTTTTATTAAAATATCTTCCTTTGATTCAAGTATTATTGTGGCATGATAATTTTTAATCCTCTATTAACAAAATCGTTGAAATGTCGTTAAATACACAGATATTTTGATCTTTTTAATACAAAGTGCATTGACCTGTTAAATTTTTTATGTTTATTTTTTTGAAAAAATTTATAATTGAATATCGAAATGCCCTTGTATTTAATGGCATTTAAATTGTTTTATTGATAAAAGATCAAAATGGTCATACCACAATAATACTATGACCAAATGAGGATGTTTTGAAAAAAAAAATAGATTAAAAGTGAATTGCCCTATAAATTCAAGGCCAAAATGAAAATAGAGTATAATAATAATATTTTGAAAAGAGTATAATAATAATCTAATTAATTGAATAATAAAAATGTGTTTAAGCCAATAACCTTGTAGTCTAGTGGCAAAAAGTGACTCTCCAAAATTAGAGGTCATGGGTTTTAGCCATAGTGGAGAGAATATTGACTCTCTGTGCTTTTATAGGTTGAGGTGGATTCGAGCCGGTATTGACTCTTTGTCTATTTGTGTTTCAGTAGGTTGAGATTGAGAACAGATACTACATTGTAACAGACTCTAGTACTAAAAAAAAAAAACAGGTAAATATGTAATATGACTTAGAAGGACTATTTTACCCTTCCTTTTCTTTCTCTCTTTTCTCTTTCTTTTTCTTCTTCTCGCCACTTTGTTCTTCCTTTTCTTTCTTTTCGCTTCTTTTCTTTCTTCTTTCCTTCTCACCTCTTCTCTTTCTTTTCCATATTCAAAACCAGATATGTATAATAAGAATCCAGTTAATATGAAAACCACTCTACAGATGAGAATGTGTGAAAAAATCTAAACCATTTATCTGTAATATTTAATAGATAGGAAATCAAGTAAAAAAGCAACGAGGTCATTTCATAAATATTTAAAAAAAAAATTGTAATATTAATGAAAACGAATTTTTTTTTTAATTTTAAACTGTTAGATCTACTAGATCGATGGTTTGAATTTGTCTACATGTTCTCACCTGGGGCATGATTTTCATGGGAGTTGGATCCTATATAATAATATTTATTATATTATTATGATAAAATATGTGATTATAATATTTTAATTTATGATATTATTATGTATAAATTATGTCAATGTGTTCAAGTGATATATAGTGACTCTCCCAAATGGAAGGTTAATGTAATTGAGTCAATCGTACTCAAAAGAAAATTTATAAATTGTAATGTTTTAATTTATAAATTTTTTTATCATTATTATTGTGTAAGGCATGTTGTCTTATAATCATTATTCCTTACAATTCCAAATTCAACTAAGTAATGTACTCAAATATTCCTACTAAGTTCTTTTCCATTGAATTTAAATTGCATTCCTGTCCAATTATTTTATGTGAACCGTAGGGGTTTGGATTTGGGTTATACACAGGTTGATGTTGAGTTTCTAAGTTATATTGACTCTGAAATTATATTATGGGTCTTGAATACAGGCAAAAACTTAAAGTTCTACTCAATTTTAATAACAAATTAATTTATCCTTATTAAGATTAATTTAATAAATAAAAGATAAAATATAAGAAAGAGTAGAACCAGGACACAGTAAGGGTGTGTTTGGTTGGTGGGTTTAGGCATAAGGAATGAGTATGCAAGTGATTGCTTGTGTTTGGTTGATAGGTTTTGTGAATGCTACTATGGGTTTGGAATACCCCATTAATGACAAAACCCATACCCTTATTAAATAAGGGTTTCATCTCACTTCCTCATTTCTTCTCCAACTATTAATAATCATTCCCATTCCACCCAACTACCAAACATGCTAAATACTTTCACCAAAACCCATTACCATTATCAAGTATTTGATACCCATTCCGATTCCGATTCTCATGTGCGAACCAAACGCACCCTAATTGGTAACGCAGTTCAGAGCTAAAACTCCTACGCCTGTGGGGCAACTCATGTCAGACCCATCCACTAGATGTTCACCAAGATTAGGGGGTTTGTATGACATAATCACATACAAAAGGCCACAGCCTAATCAACATCATAATCTTCAAGAACACCTTACGTTGGATAGATACGTGCACGCCGTACTGTTGCTTCACAGCTTCAAATCTTCACTTACTAATCCTTGCATAATTAATGACAATTCAACACCTTGATATGAGATAAACTACCAAATCAATATAATAATAATATTCTTCGAAATGTTGCACTGTAATTCGTGAAAAGACAATTCCTAATTCATCACTTTATATAGCCTTTAATAACCATTATGCCTAAACACAAGTTGAAGCTTTTCCATGAATTAATGTTGTCCACTCATTTAATTTCACCACTAAAGACTTGCTCAATAAATCAATAATTTGTTAGATTAATAATATGAAATTCTGACCAAGCGCGGACTCTGTTCCATCAGAATGTTGATATTATTGTTCAAGACGGTCCAATAATCATTAAATAAAATAATAATAAAATCCTAAGTTTTGACAAATAATATAGACAAATTAATTAAGTTACAAAATGTGTATCATTTGTACACTTACAGACTCAATTTACCTCTTCATGAGACTAGAAGCAAGTTCATGAGATCCATATATAGTTCAACAAAGTCGGAAAATTTGGGTTTAAAAAAAAACCAACAAAAAGAAAACTCAAAATAAAGATATTAGGTAGGTATAAGTCATAATACAATCTTGGGACATAGGAAAATGTCCACCTACATGAAAATTGAATGTGAAGTTAATAGGCACCTTCTTGTGCCTTAGGGCTAGCCAACCTTCAACTTTATTCTCGATACCTTTTGGCAACAAACTTTCCAAAATAGGAAACTCCTTCTAGATAAGCATAATGTGACAACTCCAACGTGCAATGTTGTAAATGATCTAAAGTAGATGCCAACCAAAATTCATATGAAAGATTATGCACATATTTCTTAAAAATCAAACAAGATTACTAAAAAAACGTAGTCGATATATACTTTGCAAAAGATTTTGTAACAAATCAAACAACAATATTGCATGTTTAAAATGAAAAAGAAAAAAAATAAAGGCATTATAACTATATACTTCTTTTAGTTATACTAAATTGCCACATGACTAAAATCTAAAAAAATTCTATATGAAGAAATTAAATTAATTTGCCATTGAGTTAGTAAGACCTAAATTAAAACTCCATGGCACGAGGTTAGGAGGCTAGCCAATAAATCCAATAACTAATAACTAAGTGAGCAGGGTAATCACAACCAAATTAGTTAGATGGTTGATTTAGTAATCACAAAGTTATAAAGTCTACTCCTAGTGTAAATGATCTATTGACTTTTTTGGTTTAAATTTGTTACGTTGGCTTATCTCTGTTGGTTTTATGACTTTTGGGTAAACAGGCAGGCCAACACTACCTACCTGCTAGAATAGCGAGAATATAGGAAATATGTAGGAAAAATATATAGAGATCGAGAATATAGGTATTTTATTGCTCAGAATTTCTTGTCCTTTCTCCAAGGATGGAGGGTCTATTTATACATATTTTGGACATAGAGCCTTACAAGGAATAGGAATCCTGGACCGCCTCCTGTTACATTATAACTAATAAGCTCTAATCCTACTAATAATACAAATACTAAGTCCAATTCGAATCGTATTCTTCGATGGCTTTGGGTCTCTTTCTCTTGATCCAGTTGTTCTCTTAGGCCGGTCCGTGGCCCAGACCTAATGTATTATCCATCAAAATCTTTATGGTTCCTTGTCGTCTAGGGTCGTTAAATGGCGAAATAAAAATCTAAGTGACCAAAATTTCCATGCATCTTCCTACATTAAATGGATAGACAGAGAAGATGCTTTCAACATTTATTTCTTTAAGGTCACGCCAATATTTCCCTTTAGGGAAAGGTGGGATTTTTTTGAAGTTGTTCATCACATGTGCAAAAAACTATCATATGTTTCGCGTGGTTTTTAAAGTGCACATTGATTTGATATTTTAGTTTGTGGCTAGGCATGTTGTAACGATGGAAGACCCAAGATTTACAATGGACTCCTTCAACCCTTCTATATAAATGTTTCCTAGTCTTTAGGACATTTGGCTGCTCAAGTTTCTATACAACAGAAAGATCGAGAGAGATAGAAAGAGAGAGAGAGAGAGAAAGAAAGCTATGTTGTTTCTAAATGTCTCCTTCTTATAACACTTGATAAGGTGAAGGAGAAAAATATTAACTCTTCATTTGATAGTTTTATGTTTTATTTGTTAGAAATATATATATACAGGGAAAAAAAAAAAAAAAGCATGATGAGGAGGAAGAGTGAAACTTCTTTGCCATATTCAAAGTTCCAAATTCATTCGGTGTAAGTTTTTATATATTTCTCAGGTTTTTTGTGTATTTGTGGGGGTGTTTTCTTTGTTTTTTGTTTTTTGTTTTTTGTTTTTTGTTTTTTGTTTTTTGTTTTTTGTTTTTTTGTTTTTGTTTTTGGGAGTTACAATGAACAAGTAGCATTAGTTTTGATTTCAAGAATACCCACAAATGATTCAAATTAAAATCATTGTGGGTTGTATATATGTTTAGATGCATACCTCCTTCTTCTTCTCCTTTGGATATATATATATATATATATATATATATATATATATATATATATATTAGTTCAAATGCGGACAACGTTTTCTGGGTGGTCAGTGCAAATTCACCATTAGGTATGCAAAAATGCACTACACGGCGTTTCAAAATGCACCACAGTACCTAATGGTGCATTTTCTGAATACTTTGTTGTGCATTTATATGTACCTAATGATGAGTGACCGCACCGCCGCACGGAAAGCACTGTTGGCACGGGAATCTGGCCACATACACACACATTATGGTTTTGTTATTTTACAGATTTCAGGTATTATTTCAATATTTTTTTCCGTGAGACAATGATATTTTGTATTTCATTGTAAATTATCTTTAGGGTTAATATAATTTACTCCCGGCTTGTAATTTTTAATATTCTACTAAAAATTGAAATATCTAATCTTTTAAGCAATTTGTTTGTATTCTAACTATAACTGAATATAATTTCTTGAAAATTTTATTTATTGATTGATGGAGTACTGTTTGGTAATTTATACTTTACCTTGCACTTGGAGATATAGGGCATGTCCATCCATCAGAAAGAGAATTACAATTTTGTACAATTCAAAGACTGGTTTCAGTGATGATGCATCTGAGCTGCAGGTACATTATTGACATTTCTGGTTATATTTCATTCATTTTTGCAATTTGAATGAAAAAGAATTGAGAAAGTAATTCTAATGTCAAATGGATCGCTTCGTTATTAAGATGTTTTAGTTAATTATGGCTCAGTTTAGCATATCTATTTGAAAAACTAGTTAGAAATTAAATAAATTTTTGACGACATTGAAGGTGTTTTCTGTAGCAGTGAGCACAGTTATAAAGTTCATTATTAAAAAGTTAGGAATTAGAAACCGAAGGCTAAAAGCTGTTAATATATTGGTAAAATTAGCTATTGATCAACTAATCTGACATTCTTAAAAAGGTATGATAGGGTCTAGGCCCTGTTTGGTAATATAATTAGCTTATTAGTCAATTTTGATTTATTTGACAACTATTAGTTGTTTGACTTGGTTAAACATTCAATACAAGTGTTTGATTAATTAGCTTTTTGTAATATCTTATTGCTTCAAAATGCTAAAATTCAAATAGCTGCTCAAAGCAACTTTTTTGATCAGTTTTTTTTAGAAAGTCATTTTTGCATTTAATCAGCTATCCGTATAATTTACCAAATATCTTTTTACAATCAACTAATGCTATCAACTAGTCAACTAGTCGAACCCAGCGACCCAATCAGCTAACAACTATTTACCAAACACACCCTATGTATACATGCTGGTTTTATTTTTGGTAGTGGAAAAGAATGTGCAATCTAATGATGAACCCATATATTTTATTTTTAACTTTTTCTAAAATTATTTAAATACCGTATGTGTGGTTTAATGACATCAATGCTACCTTCCATAAGGAAGATCTCATACGTTCGGATCTAATTGTTGAACATATATATAGTGTTAATAGCTGGTTACTAGTATTATATGATTTTGATTCAATAGCTATATAAATTAAAATTTATGTTTTAATTATGTGTTGTATTGGAAAACATGCAGATCCTAGGCATCCTTTGGCTTGCAAGAAGAGAAGTGGAAGAAAAAGACAACATTAACAGATCAAATTTGAGGTTGTCATCTCCTCATCATTATCATAGCCCTCCTACTCCTGCTGCAGGGTCGTCTCTGAAGAAATCTTTGCAAAGATTTTTGCAGAAGAGAAGAGACAGGATTAGAGCTGCAGGGTAGCCATTCCTTACTAATAACATATATTATTAATTACTCCAATAATAATAAATCATGCATGGGAACTCTACTCATCATCCTAGCTAGTATCAATTTATCCACTTTAGTCATGTTACAAATTTACCTACTTTCCTTATCCTTTGTTCATTACCATTTGGACATCATTTATAGCATTATTTAAGAGTTGATCTACTCAATTATTAATACCACCATGACAAAAACATTTTCTTATTTGATTACCGAATTCTCTTGAACTATAGATATTTTAATAGTCGATATTACAAATCTAGTTTGGATAAGTGTTCAAATCTTTTTTCTTTTCTTTTTTTATATACGACATTTGGTATCTCCATCACTATTGGACTAATCTAAATTTGCCCTATAACGCGCCTCTAGATTCACATCGAATTGCATCTACAAAGTTTGACTCTTACTCAATAACGAAAATCTTGACAGTTGGAGGAATTACCACCGACCTTTAATGGTTTGACAATTAACCTAGAGTACAATCGAACTATTTCTAGATAACAAGCATAATTAAGTTATTATTAATAAAGAAAAAACAAACCAACCGAGGTTGAAGCTGGGCTAGACCTATCCATTGTCTTTACAGCATGTTTGGTTCATAGAATGATTTTTAAGAGAATAGGAATAGTATTCCATAGGGAATGGAATAGGCTAGGAATATAATAGAAATTGTATTCTATTATTTGGTTCGCGGAAGGAATAGACTTTAGGAATGTAATTTCAGTGTTTGGTTGGTTAAAGGAATAGGAATGGAATGTGTTTAAAAGACACAAATACCCTTATACAAAAAAAGTATTATTATTATTATTATTATTATTATTATGATATATGAAAAAAATATAAATTATATATGAAAATATAGAATTTGTGAATGGATGAAAGTCTAAGAATCCTAATTTACCACATGTCCTTATGGATATAAACAAAGATATGTGTTTGCATATATAATAATAATAATAATAATAATAATAATAATAATAATAAATAAATAAATAAATAAATAATGTAAAAATGATACACATTTTGTACTCTAATTTTGTTGGCTATGTTATTTGACAAAATTTAGATTTTTTCGTTTTTTATTTTATTTTATTATTATTGGACCGATTTTCATTCTGGAACAACATCAACAATCAACTCGAACAGATTCAACATGTGGTCAAAATTTCAGCTTTATAATCTAACAATTATGAATTATTTGAGTGAGTTTTTGATGGTTAAATAAAATGTGTGGATGTCAGTAATTCATGGGAAAATTATGTGCAAAAGTTAAGGTGAATGGTTATGTGTAAAGTGTTATATAAATGCATATATTTAATTAATTATACACACACACACACATATATTGGTTAATAATACAAAAGAGTATTTTCGGTATTATAGTATAAAAGCTATTTCCAAGTACTTGGGAATAGCTAATACTAGGGGGTCCCCTAGCTAGAAATGGCTATTCCCCTTGCAAAGGGAATAGATCATTCCCGGGAACGCTATTCCTAGGAATAAAAGGACGAACCAAACGATGGAATATGTCTATTATATTTCCGGGAATGGTATTCCATTCCCGACCTATTCCATGAACCAAACACGTTGTTAATGTTCATAATGATGTTGATCACAGGTAGTTATGCTTAGCGGATTTCATGTTATGGCAACATTAGGGCAAATCATGGGTACAGATGTTGGGAAAAATCATATTAATAAAGAACTATGATTTAAGTTTAAAATGAATAACTTTGATGTAGTTCAAAAAATATTATGGGATAGTTTCCCGCTTCAATTTATTGAGTTATTTGAATGTCATGTTTGTCAAAAAATCTTCCTCAATTAATATGATTGACTTCAAATTATTTTTAATTTTTTTTTTGTATGTTATTAATAGGAAACTTGTAAATAATTATATAACATTTTTTTGTATTATAACTTTGATATGAAGTATTTAATTACAACATATTATAAAAAGAAGACAATGAATAATGTAGTGGATATAATTAATTAATAAATTTGAAGGTAAAGAATATTTGCATTGTAGAAAATAAAGACAACATAGCTAATGAAATTAAATGTCTTTTTAAATTTATTGATAATGGATAATTTTTATTGTAGAAAATAAAAACAATATAACTAATGAAATTATATCTCTTTTTAATTTTTTTGATATTTATTTTTTATTTTAGAAAATAAAGACAATATAACTAATGAAATTATATCTCTTTTTTAATCTTTTGATAATGAATAATTTTTATTTTAGAAAATAAAGACAATATTACTAATGAAATTATATCTCTTTTTTTAATCTTTTAATAATGAATATTTTTTTTTGAACAAAATACATTGTAAACATCGAATTCTAAATTAAAGAAATGCATATGTATTTATTTTTTGTTGTAACTACTAATTTATTTAATAATTTAATAAAAATAATATAGTGGTACTTACTTTTCAATAATATACTCTAACATATTCGTAGTATATATTTAACAATATATATGTCAACTCTTATTATGATGAGGTTCGAACCTAAGACCTATCTTCTAGAAATTAATAGGTAAGTTAAAAGTTAACGGAATATTCCGTTATCAGGGCCGTTCCTATAGTTTTATAGGCACAGGGCAAGTGAAAAAAAAAAAGGCCATACCGCATTTAGAACTTAACATAATTTTTTATTATTAAATTTTAAATATTATATACGAGTACAAAAATACTAATGTCAACTAAATTGAAATTAAATTTAAAAATATGCGACATTTTACAAATATAATACTAATACAAAACTAATCATGACAGAAAACTTTTATGTGCTTTACTAGATGCAAAGTCATCAATGACTTCCTCAAGATTAATATTGTCTAAGATATCATTCTCAATACACAATATTGCCAATCCATTTAATCTTTCTTGTGACATTGAATATCTTAGGTATGTTTTCAATAATTTTAATTTTGAGAAACTCCTCTCTGCAGATGCTACAGTCACCGATATAGTCAATAGAATCCGATAAGCAATAGAAACCGTTGGTAGCAATCTACAACTTTGACAAACTCAAGAATCTCGATTGCTGACATCAACTTGTCTGGCAAAGTCATCTGTAACACTTTTAATTCATAAAAAAGGTCATTTAAATCTACATCCGACACATTGTTATGAGAAAAAAGTAATTGCAAAATTATTACAGCATTCTATTAATTCATTATTATCTAATGACTTCAATTTTTTTGAATCATATAAGAATCCAAAAATATTTTCAAATGTCTTCAATTGCTCAAATCTAGTATTCAATGAACCAATTGCCATATCCACAACAATTAGAAAATAATTAACTCTAAAGGATTCTTCAGGTGATTGCATTTCCTCTTCATGATCATTTTCGTCAAATTGTTTTTTCCTACTAATACGACGTTTAATTGGAAATGTAGGATCTATGTTCATCTCACATGCAATACTTTTGGCAATATTTATATTAGAAACAAACCCTTCATTTCTATACTTCTCAAAAAAATCTATTACACGTTTAATTTGATTTTTAGTAGTTTCAATGCACATAGATTTTGATTGCAACTTTTTACTTACCATGTTAATAGCAAATAAAATTTAATACCAAAGAACAATTCCAAGTAAAAATTCAAAACTTTCAAGTGCACTAACCAAGCTATCCGCTTCATTCTTAGATTTGGCATCATCACAAGATTTAGATAATTCTAAAAAAGCTAACCTTATTTGAGGAGCTTGAAATCTAATAGCTTTGACACTTTTTATTCGACTCTCCCAACGTGTATTGCATAAAGATTTTACAGTTAAGTTTGAAACATTATCAAGTAAAACATTTCATCTTTTAGGAGAACTTGAAAATAAAGCATATATGCGTTGCATAACTTCAAATAATGAAACTGCTTTAATACAAGAATGTGCCAGGTCACTAACAGTAAGATTAAGACTATGACAAGCACATGGCATATACAATGCTCTCGGATTTATTTCAAGTAATCGTTTTTGAACACCTTAGCTTGGTGCTTTCCTTTCATATTGGAACCATTATCATAATCTTGACCTCTCACATCTTCAATTTTAAGACCTAGAGCTTTAATTGCATCTAACAATTCATTAAAAAGTCCTAAATCGGTGTCCACTTTTAAAAACTCTAAAAAGTATTCTTCTATTTTTATTTTATTACTAGGCATATTAACACATCGTATTACTAAACTCATTCGTTCTTGATGACTCACATCTGCGGTACAATCAAGAATTATAGAAAAATATGTAGCCTCTTTAATAATATTTATGATAGAACTTTTAACACTTTGGGCAAAAATAGAAATTAACTCATTTTGAATTTTGGGACCAAGATAATGATGATGAATTTCATGGTTTTGAATACGTCTAATTATGATCTTGCATTATCAAATCAAATTCTGCAATAATCTCAATCAATCCCAAAATATCAAATTCTGCATATGAAAAATGCCTAGAGTTATTATCTAAAGGAAACAAAATATTTAAATTCCTTATAGGCCCATTTTCAACCAAAATATCTTTGATTTATTATCAAGATTATACCAATTTCTAGGGTCATAAATATCAAAACAAGGAGTACATAGTTTGTTCATCAACCAATATATTTTTAACATTATACTCATTTGATAAATTATCATGCTCACCCAAATGACTATTATTTATTACATTATTCCGTCCACTCAAATTACCAATATCCTCACCAATATGATCTTGATTACTCAAATTTTCATTCGATTGTTCAAGATTATCTACGTTTGGTCTCTCTAAATTTTCATTACAGGATCCTACTACTTTAATAAATTTATTCATAACTCCTCTTTGTGAGTCTATTAACTGCTCAATTTGTTTTTTTTTTCTTTTTTCACTTCCAGATAAATGTTTTTTAGACAACATTATTGTATAAAAATTATAATTGATCTTAAAAAAAAAAAAAGAACAAAAGCACATGTGAAGCGTTTGCACTTGTGAATCAGTTAATCAACAATCTTTATTTTACCTAACATGTTAGGTAAACATGTGCCTTCACTGCATAAATAAATGAATAAACACATTACAAAATAAAATCAATCTTCATATACAATTTCATTGCAGCATTCCTAATTCCTAATAGTATACAATTTCTAATTTGCAGCTTGCAATTTGCAGCAGTACACAATTTCTAATTTGCAGCAGTACACAATTCCTAATTCCTAATTAGTAATTAGTCACAAATTATCACATTCCTAATTCCTAGTATAGTAGTACGCCAATAGCCTAATAGCAGTACACAATTCCTAATTCCTAATTAGTAATTAGTCACAAATTATCACATTCCTAATTCCTAGTATAGCAGTACGCTAGTACCCTAAACCCTAATTGCAGTAGTACACAAACACAATTATCACAATTTCTAATTACAATTCACAAATTAAATCACAATTGCACAACATTCTTAATTCCTAATTACAGTTCACAAATCAAAATTATACATTTGTACACGAAATCACTAATCAGGAAGTCAAAATTACAATATTAATAGAATTATAGAATACTAGTAAAGGATAAATTTATAACCTGGTGAAAATGATTAGGCTTAGGTGAAGGGCTGAAGAGTGAAGACCTGGTGGTTGCTACTTGCTATGGTGGATTTGTAGTCTGTAGACAGGGCATGTGAGTGTGGATGGTGAATGGTGGATTTGTAGTTTGTTCCTGAGCTTTTATTGACTCCATTTTTTATTTTTACCGTTGAGAATGCTGGATGATTGCTATGGCGAAGGTGCAACGGCGACGCTTGGGCTCCTGAGCGGCGTGGGCGTTGGGCAGCAACCTTCTCGCTTTCTCGCGTTCATCAGATAACAATAAAAAAAAAATTTTAATATAGCGGGCCTGTCCGTTATTAAAGTTTATACTAACGAAATGTGAGGTTATTTAAGAGCAGAAAATAATACAATAGAGGGTAAAGAAGGAAAATTATAAAAAATTACTAATATTAAAATAATATGAATCATTCGTTTAAGTAAAAATTACTACAAACATTTTTTCTTCCCCTTTGAGTCCTAACTTTATTGGCTCTTATTAAGATTGTATATGTATATATATGTATATGTATGTATTGTATGTAGATAGATATATATATAATATAGGAATGAAACAACAAAAGAAGATTGTTTCGTTTCACAACCTGCTGCCCTCCTCCATCAGGACTGTTTCAATAAAAATTAGGGCCATGTGCCATATCTTAATTTGAGTCCTTTTTTCGAGTAATTTCTATATATAAATAATAGTTGTTCAAAAAGTTGTATCAAAATATAAATATTGTATAAAAAATACATATAAAATTTTATTTAAAAAGTGACATGCGTCGTGCACATTTAGACGCAAAATCATCAATCAAACTTTTGATATCAACTTCTTCCAAAAGCTCATTTTTAATGGAGATTAAAGCTAATCCATTGAGTTCGTTTTGTAATTAATTTTTCAAGAGTTCATTTTTTGATTGAGTTAGTTGCTCAATTCTTTTTTTCTTTTTAGGCTTCTTAGATCCAGATGTATATTTTTTAGAAGACATCATTATAAAATCTTATGGGAAAAAAATAGGGGTGACAATTCGGTTCGGTTTATCTGAACCGAACCGAACCGAACCAAACGATTTAGTAAAAACCGAATCAAACAGAATTCGTTTTAATAATAATAATAGTAATGATGAAGAAGTAAATCTAAGTCTCTTGATACCTACTCCATCGTTCAGGTCATATCCTCACTAGTATCTCTCTTAAATTTGGATTGCTATGTTAATTTTTTGTTTGAATTGTTTTGTTGTTATGTAATATTTATATTTTATACTTTGGATTGTGCGAATATGTATTGTTTGGTAGTGTGTCGTTTGGAAAATTAGTAAATTTTGAAAATTGAACATCCTAAACCGAACCGAAATAATTTCGAACCGAAACCGAACCATTTCATACCGAACCGAAACCAAACCCAACTTTATTGTAAAACCGAATGGTATCATTTTTTGTAATACCGAAATACCAATACCGAAACCGAAACCGGAAAAAAAAAAAAAAAACGAACCGAATCCCGAAGTGCCCACCCCTAGAAAAAAAAAAGAATTTAATTAGAAACTCTATGAATAAATAATTAATCAAGAAACAAATTCTTAAAACAATAAACAAAAATTATGAAAAATACATAATTTTAATTACTTGTTAAGAGGATTGAAGAACTTGAGAGTTTGTGTGATCACCTAAGGAACATAATGTACAGGAACCCCTTCCTATATATATATATATATATATATATATATATAGAGTTTTTTCCAAAATGGTCCCTCGACTATTGCTCGCTCTCAATTTTGCATTTCGACTTTCAATTGCACCAAATGTGGTCCCTCGACTTTCAAAAATTCACCCAATTTGTTCCTCCGTTACATATTCCATCAAATCAGTGTTAAAATGGAGGGCATTTTCATCTTGTCAGAAATTGGTCCAATCTTCATACATTTAGCCTAACTTTTTGTAAACTATATATATATATAGATTTTTATTCAAATGTGGCTGCGCCCTTACGTGCGGCCGTGCGGTTTACACCACTCAATGTTAAGAAATGCACCACTCAATGTTACGAAATGCACCACTCAATGTTACGAAATACACCACTCAATACATTGAGTGGTGTGTTTCTTAAATATGAAATACACCACTCAATACATTGAGTGATGTGTTTCTTAAATATGAAATACACCACTCAATAACATTGAGTGGTGCATTTCTTAACATTGAGTGGTGTAAACCACACGGCCGCACGTAAGGGCGCGGCCACACATGAACATGACCCTATATATATATATATATATATATATATATATATATATATATATATATATATATATATTAAATATGGGGCCCCCAAAAATTGGGGGCCTAGCTTGTGCGGTTGCTCATGTTAGACATGCTCAGATCCGGCCTTATCCTCCATCTTTTCCTTTGTTCATTTATAATCACTAAAATAATTATTATATATAATATCTATCTACAATCTTAATAAGAGCCAATAAAGTTAGGACTATAACGGGAAGAAAATATGTTAGTGGTAATTATTTACTTAAACGAATAGTTCAATATTATTTTGATTTTAGTAATTTTTTTATGATTTTACTTCTTTACCCTCTATTATATTATTTTCTTGCATTAAATAACCCACATTCCGTTAGTATAAACTTTAATAACGGAATATTACGTTAACTTTTGACTTAGCCATTAATTTCTATAAGAAAGGTTTAGGTTCAAACTCAATCCGAATCAGAGTTGGTATAGACACAACTAATATTAATATTTAAAAAATTATGTGGACAACTAATATTGGCAAAAAATGTTAAATACACAACGAATGGATATGATAAAAATGTGATTTACGAAACTAATATGGTCGGGGCAGGTGGAAAGTGTTGAAAATTGAAATTATGGGGTGAGAGAGGCTCGAACTCTCGACCTCAGGATACCTCAGATGCTATGAGACCTACGCGCTAGCCAACTGCGCCACCACCCCTTAATGTGAAAATTTATCTCATTATTTTATAAACCTTCATTTCTTGACCACACTCTGAGAAATGCAAAGGATATGTTTACTTTTACTAAAATCGTCTTTAGATATGGTCAAACATGAATGAACAATGAGATGCAATAGCTTTTTCATTGCATAACTCTATCTATTTTTCATATAATCAACCCTAAAAACAATTAAAATCATACATGGAGAAAAAAAAAACAATTAAAATCATACATGGTAGCGAAGAAGAAGAAGAAGAAGAAGTATACTTATCTCGATCAAATTGACATAATTGTCTTTCATGGTATTATGCATTCATATCTACAATCTTAACATACAAGAGTCAATACAGTTATATACAATACATACATACAGTACATATACAATCTTAATAAGAGCCAATAAAGTTAGGGGTATAACGGGAAGAAAAAAATATTGGTAGTAATTATTTACTTAAATGAATGGTTCAATATTATTTTGATTTTAGTAATTTTTTATGATTTTCCTTCTTTACCCTCTATTATATTATTTTCTTCCCTTAGATAACCCCACATTCTATTAGTATAAACTTTAGTAACAGAATATTCTATTAATTTTTAACTTACCCATTAATTTCTATAAGAAAGATCTTATTAGGTTCGAATCGCATTCCAATCAGAGTTAGCATAATTGTTAAATATATACTACGAATATGTTAGAGTATATTATTGAAAAATAAATAGCACACTCTATTAATAACTGTTAACAGTGAAGCAATTTTTTCCTCTCGCATTCCTTTGCGAGTTTTTCTTTCTTCTCCGTTTGTGAGAGTGTTTCCTTCTTCTCCAGTTGGTGTTTTGTCTCTGTTTGTGCTTTGTTGGTTTGTGTAGTATGGACCGGCGACGTCCAAAATCCTGTAGTAGCTCTTTCTTTTGTTGATCTTGATGATGAGGATATCACCCATTAGATTGGTAATATGCTTCTCTCGAATCTGCAGCAGAAGAACAAGAGTATTACACTTTGGGACGGTTAGTGACCGATAAACCTATTAAGTTCCTTTTCTTCAGGGGCACTATGGCTTCCATTTCGCGTCAGACTTTTGGCATGAATGTCAAAGAACTTTACTTTTTATAGTGAGGATGATCTCACACGAATTTTTGAGGATGATCCCTAGGCCATTAAGCAAAGCTTATTATGTCTAAAACGGATCACGTTGGCTGAGGATCACGTTCACAGGATCTCTCGTATGCAGGATGTGTGTTGCGTGAGTGCTGATTACTTCAACGACACTTTGAAACAGTGTCTTACTATTTTATTCCTAGATCAGTGAACAAGATTTCTCATGCGTTAGCTAGAGCCACTCGTTCTCAAATTGGTCCTCTTTGTTGGTTGTTTTCTATTCCTCATTGTATTGAACATTTACTTTAATGAAAGTTATGCTTTTATCCTCAAAAAAAAAAATTAGTAGCTACAAAAAAAAAAATACATATGCATTTCTTTAATTTAAAATTCGATGTTTACAATGCCTTTATTCAAAAAAAAAATTTATTCATTATCAAAAAAATTAAAAAAGAGATATAATTTCATTAATTAGTTATATTGTCTTTATTTTCTACAATAAAAATTATTCATTATCAAAAATTTAGAAAAGAGATATAATTTCATTAGTTATATGTCTTTACTTTATACAATAAAAAATATTCATTATCAAAAAATTAAAAAAGGGATATAATTTCGTTAGTTATATTGTCTTTATTTTATACAATGCAAAGATTCCTTATCTCCAAATTCATTAATTAATTATATTCATTACATTATTCATTGTCTTCTTTTTACTCTATCTTGTAATTAAATACGCCGTATCAAAGTTATAATACAGAATAATGTTATATATTTATTTACCAAGTATTTTATTAATAACATAGAAAAAATTTTAAAAAAATATTTTGAAGAAAATCATATTCCATACTTGGGGAGGATTTGTTGACAAATAAGATATTCAAATAACTTAATAAATTGAAGCGGGAAACTACCCCGTAATATTTTTTGGACTACATCACAGTTATTCACTTTAAAAGTAAATCGTATTAATTTATTAATATGATTTAAAATGTAAAAATTTTTATTACCAAAAATAGTGTTTATTTATACTATCATTTTTAGACTAAGTATTTAGACTATCATTTTTACAAATTACAAACATTTATTTTAGTGACAATTATAATCAACCTCTTTGATCATATATTATCTTGCATTCATATACTTTGAATTATCAATTTAAATAAACAAATTAACTAAATATGCTTAAATATCTCTTATATAATATTGTATTAATATGTTTTAAAGTACTTATTTAAAAATAAACATTGAACATTATCCTGCGAAAAAACTAGTATAATAATAATTATGACTCAAGAGTCAAGATGAGAAGATGTCCAACAAAAATATAGTGGATACAAAAAACTTAATTGATTCAAACATGGGCTATTTACCACATACAACCCAACAACATAGAACATGTTTCATCTTATTATTTGTAACTATTTGAACATTATATTCTAGATATATAATAGTAACTATATAAAATAATCGGTAAAAATTAAAGAGGGAGAGAGCATTTCAATATATTTTGATTCTAAGCTTTCAAGGCCCCCGGCCTTTAAAAAATTCTTCTTCTACATTATTGATTTCTACAATATTACATTTAACCATTCAAACCAACTCAAATTCGGCCTATGATTATATGTTAGAATCATTAATGTTCATATTAATATTAACACCGCCTCGAAGCTCTTTAATTCAAATGATGTTTTAATAGCTTTCATTAGAATAAACATTATTTTTGTCTCAACTCTTTTGAAGATTTGTCATTAGATTAAAGAATGAATTTAAGAAATTTGTACCTTCTCAAAAGATGCTATTTCAATGTGTTAGTACAGTATTCGAGACATATAAATTACTATTATATTCCTTTAAAAAAAAATTGGCTACTTTTTCACCATGTGTATTTTATCTTCTCCTCTTCTCTCAGAAGGTTGAATTTTCAATCCCAAGTATCCCCTACAATCCGCCAAATGTACCATCTATCACTGTCAGAGGTGCTTTGGGATGATGTAAATCACGGTGACTCAATGAATGTAAAAGTGATACTGTCAGAGGTACTTGACGACTTTTTTCAGAAAGTATATTTCTTTAAAAATGTATAATATTCTTATTTTTTTAATCAAGTAATAGTCCTACCTACTTCAATTCATGTATAAGGTGTAAATTTCAACTCCAACAAAGGACTTAAAACAACCAAGTAATAGTCCTAACTACTTCATGTATAAGGTGCAAATTTCAACTCTTACAAAGGACTTAAATTTCTCTCAAAAAAACAAAGGACTTAAAAATCTATATGTAAATTATCCTGACTCATTTAAATAAGAGTTAATTCCCAAAATGGTCCTCCGACTATAGCATTTTCTTAAATTGATCCCTTGATTTTTAATTGCACCCAAAGTGGTCCTCCGATTTTTTAATTTTAAGCCAAAATGGTCCTCCGTTAGTTTTGGCGTTAAGTAGGTGTTAAAATGAAGGGTAAAATTGGAAATTCAAGTTTTGTACTCCAATTTAAAGCAATATATGATTCCTTTCAACAGGTTGCACACTTATTTCTTCAAATTGGATTTTTGCTCTCCTAAATCTACAATCAAAATATGGGATAATTAACTAGAAGGCCAAAAAAGTTCATCTTCAACTTCATCCACTAACTTTCAAAGGCAAAGATTTCTTGCCTTCTAGTTGATTATCCCACATTTTGATTGCAGATTTAGGAGAGTAAAAACCTAATTTGAAGAAATATATGTGCATGCTATTGAAGGAAGTCATAGATTGCTTTAAATTGGAGTGCAAAACCTAAATTTTCAGTTTTACCCTTCATTTTAACACCTACTTAACGTCAAAGCTAACGGATGACCATTTTGGCTTAAAATTCAAAAGTCGGAGGACCACTTTGGGTGCAATTAAAAATCAAGGGACCAATTTAAGAAAAGGTCATAGTCGGGGGACCATTTTGGGAATTAACTCTTTAAATAAATATATATCAACAATTGGTATATATATCTCTTGTTGATATGATTAATAGAGGATATTAGTCAATCCAAAACTTTTATGGTTATCTACAAATATTCAAATAATAAATAATGTTCTACATTTATATCTTAAAAATAAATAAAAGACCAAAAATATAATTAGAACTACTGTAATTTTTAGTCCCTCAACTATTATTTATTTCTCACATTTAATTTGATCTCTAATTATCAATTTTGTCACATTTAGTAACAAGTATATTCTTGTTGCCACATTCGATACATTATGTCCGCTGTTCGCTAGAAAATGTAAATTTTCTCTCATCTAAGATTGCTACAAGGGAAAAATCTATCGTCCATTCAAATCTAAATACACAATAATATTACTAAAATTTTTCGTTGAAGCATTCCTACGTGAGAAAAAAATTGCATTTTCTAATGAGTGATTGCAAGAGATTTGGTTGGCAAGACTAAATGTGGCAATAAAAGCATGCTTATGCACCAAATGAGACAATTAATACTTTTGGATAAAATGTTGAAAGTAGATAATAGTTGAGGGACCGAAAGTGACAATAACTCAAATAATTATTTTCCTTCATTGCTAAATACAATATGATTACTTGTAGACCAATAAAAGAGATAATATCTAAAATAGTCTCTCAACTATGTCATAATTCCCAATTTAGTCCCCATCTATCAATTCATCCAAAACTACCCTTTAACTATGCAAAATTTATTAAATTTAGTACACATGAGGACTAAATTGAATAAGTTTTACCTGCCCGACCAATGGATAAATTGATACTCATAACCAAATTGAAAATTATGACATAGTACATCAGAAGATCACTTTTCATAGTAACTCCCACTAAAACGTTCACCCCCAACCATTTTATTTTAAGTGATAAGGGAAATTCGCAGTCACTATCCAAAGGTGTGCACTGGATAAAGTCCACCCTGTGACCCTAGATAATAAAGAACCACAATGATGGAAGTAAATTAGCTGCATATTAGTTGCATATGTTACGTTGCTTATAGCAAAGCGACTCAAACCAAGAAAGCCAATAGGCTACCAAGAAAGTCAATAGGTTGCTCCCGCAACATTTTTAATCTTATAATAAGTTGACAACACATGCAATATAATCATTATCCACCAATAGAAAAACCTAAATTATAATAGATATATGAATGCCAAATGATAGTAGTGTCCCGGATTAGGAGCAAGACCAGTGGCTAGTATCTATCAAAGTGGGTAACCATTGTTTTTATCTTTACTTGGTCAAAACACCCATACCTTTGGTTCTCCTCACATAAAGGAGGAGACCTTCATCATATTAAAAGCCCTTATAACTCCCTACTTTTACTCTCAAAATATTTATACCAATTTTTCTCTTCTATTTCCAACCCAAAGAGGAAACTAGCTTAAGAGTACTGCAAAACAACACTTTATAATATTAAGAGAGGTTGAAACATTTTTTTTAATTTATTTTTTTTAAAAAAAATTAGTTTGTTTGGTGAGAAAGACAACAAGATGACAATGGAAGCTGTGGCAGTGGCAGTGGCACCCCAGCCAGCAACAAACAACACTGAAACACAGAAGAAAAATAGGATTCAAGTTTCTAACACCAAGAAACCCCTCTTCTTTTATGTCAATCTTGCCAAGGTTTTTGTTCCTTGCTTGAATTTATCCAATTTATGGGGGGAAATGAATGTGAAAATCATGAATTATGACTCGCCAAATTTGGGTGGGTGGATGTTGATTCTCGGAGAAAATACAAGTTTGAAATCATTTAAATGTGTCGTTGCATGTTCGTCGTGTTTTTTTCAGATATGTTTTTTTTGTTAAAAGTGAGTTTGAAGTAATTTGTCTTTGGTTTTTTTTTTTTTTTCATTTTGTTTTCTTTTTTCTAAATATTATTTTTAATAGTAATGTGATAATGAAAATGATTTTAACAATTTTATCTAAATTATTGTAGTTTAAAAGTGAGTTTGAAAGTAATTTTTCTTCAGCATTGTGTTTTTTCTAGATTTTTTGTTTTAATAATAAAGTGACATTGAAAATGATTTTAACAAATTATCAAAATTATTGTATTTTAAAAGTGAGTTTCAAGTACCCGTGTTTTATGTGTTTTTTCTAGATTTTTTTTTATTAATAATGTGACAATTAAATTGATTTTAACAATTTTATTGAAATTGTTGTAGTTTAAAAGTTCTCCTGAAAATCCCCTTAGCTTCTTCATTTATGCTTGTATAATTATCATATGATGTATTAATTTCATATGATTCATATGAGGTAAAAATAATGTGTTTTATCATTTGCTTGCAGAGGTATATTCAGCAGCATAATGAGGTTGAACTATCTGCTCTGGGCATGGGTAAAATTTCATCTGTCAATCCCTTTTCACTTAATAACCTTAACAATTCCTTCCTTTATTATTAAGTATAACATACATGGCACCCTAGAAAAATTCATAAAATTCTCACTATGCATTTTGTGCATATGTAATCATCAATCTAGGATATAAATCCATGAATCTATAAAAATTATGAAAAATCTCAAAATTCAATCCTCGTGTCTGCCTAATGGCGTGGGTCGTGCACTCTCATCTCTTAAGAGAAGTTGGGAGTTCGAAACTCTCTTATGAAAAAACCAATATGCAAGGTTATCAAGGTGTCGCCTAGGGCGATGCCTAGGCGTCTGGGCGGTCGACAACGACCGCCTAATCTGCTCGCCTGCCTAGAACAAAATGGCCGGCAAAGTCGCCGGAAACAACCGCACGCGCCGGCGCGTGACGGCGGAGCAGTTTGGAGATGGTGGCGCGTGACGGCGCGAGCCCTCTGGTGGCGATCGGACTTCTTGTCGTGGTGTATATTTTTCCTGTACATATCTAGTCTGATTTTTCTATGCCTGTGTATACATACATAGAAAGGACCCAAAAAAGAAAAAAAGTAAGGATTCTTGAGCTGCCCAATATAGTGCAAGTCTCAGTGAACTTTTGGGTTGCCCAATGCAATACAAGTTTCGAGGAATATTAATATGGCATTTGACATTTAATATTAATTGGTTTAAATCTGAATATATATATATATATATATATATATTACTCATCGCCTAAGCGGTCGACGGCATCTTGCCTAGAAAGTTCACCTTGATAACCTTGCCAACTAGAAAGTTCACCTTGATAATCTTGCCAATATGACCAGCACTTTGCCCCTTAATTGGATTGGCTTGGTGCAAATAGGGATTAGTCAGACCAAAAACCGGGGAAAAAAGAAAAAGAAAGAGAGTGTCCAATTCCATGTAATACAATAACCTATTTTCACCCTTTAATTGAACAATCCCCTTCAATGAAAATTACAGCAATCACCACAGTAGTTACAGTTGCTGAGATTCTGAAGAACAATGGATTTGCAACTGAGAAGAGTAAGTATTCTCTTTCACTCTCCTCTTTTTACCCTGCAAATCTCCCATTCTTGTTAACAAAAAAAAGTAAAAAACTTTCAATGCCTACAAATGGTGCAGAGGTTTTAACATCCACAGTTGGAATGAAAGACGAAGCAAAAGGCCGCATGGTTCAGAAAGCGAGGGTAACATACAGAAAATTCTCGTCCTGTTTTGTTTTTTCGTTTTTTTTTTTTTTTTCCTTTTTTTTTGTAAGTGTAACATTGGCTAACTAACTATTCAGATCGAGATCGTGCTGGGAAAAACCGAAAAGTTCGACAAATTAATGGCACCGAACAACAATAATGCAGCAGCAGCTGAAGCAGCGGAACAAGCAACAAACAAGAACGAGAACAACCTCGTCATCAAGGAGGAAAACAAGCTGCAGCCACAGTAGTAGCATATTTCTACGCCCGAAAACTCATACTTACTGTATCTCAGTCTGGATATGAGTATACTATACTATTCTTCTGCTATTACATATTTTATTCGCTATAAGAGATAAAGATATATATAAATATATATTTATAGTGCGAAGCCACAGCAAGGGCGAACCCTCCCCCTGGGTTGCCAGGGCTGTAGGTGCACCTCACTAGTTTTTTGTATCATTTTTGCAGTTTCTTTTTCAGACTTGTATCTTTTCAAGATACAGCACATATATAATATTGTGTTTTTTTTTTTGTTAGTAGAAATCGTTGTTTTCTTTACTATTTCTGCAAATTGGAACAGATCCAAACTTTTTTTTTTTATTTTCTCAGAATATTTACACAAATGAAAGTCATAGATTAAAAAAAAAAGTATACCATTATAGTGTGAGCTTACTCAAAAGTTCCTGCCCACATACAATGATACCCTAAAATCCTTGAAGGGAGTCACCAATGAGGACGCTTTTCGAATTTTAAATTTTCAAGCAATCTGAAGGAAAACAAACTAAAACGAGAAAGAAACGAAACGTAAATAAATCTTCAATGTGCTGTTCCTATGAGAAAGCAGATGAGATTGTACACTCACATAGTTCTTTGCTGACAGTGAAGCTGCGATCCTCGTCTCGGGAAAGTCAACTCGTACACTTTTATCCATTTGAATCTGTGATGATATAAAAAGGAATGTCAATTAATAGATATAAAAAAAAAATAAAAAAAATTTACATAATAATGTATTCCCGGTGGGCAGATTTGGTATCCAAAACGGATTATTGTTTCAAAGGAAATGCACATTGACATATAAATATGCCACAATAGCTAATATTAGCGTTAAATTTAAGTGTTCACCTTTTAGCACGAGAGTTGATCTTTTCTCGAATGTAACTTTTGCAAGTAACCAGCTATCTCCCGAATGAACTTAACCCCTTCTTCCCCGTTCCCAAGAGAGTTGATGGAATGCTGAATTATGTTGTGTTCTGCCTCGAGCAGTTTTAATCTGTCGGTCAAAGTCGACAGCTCGTTTCTTAGTGCATCCAACTCGATACCTCCGGCCACGTTTCTGAGTTTGTGAGGTAACGTGGATGGTTCTTGAGAACAAGGGATTCCTTTTTCTTTTATTGCATCTTGTTGCAAATGACCCGCTTCTATTTCGCTATTTCCTTGACAATCCTCCCTATGGTCAAGTTCGACGGGATTACTCACATTAACCCATTCCTCGGCTGAAAATTCACCATTAATCATATCTGCAGCAGCGTTGTTAGAAAATAGACGCAGCTCCTCTTCCAATTTCTTCACACATCTCGTAATGTATAATTTTTCGTTTTCGAAATCAAGGATCGAGCTTCCCGCCATTGGTTTCGCCATCTCCCGCTTTGTATCGCCATCTGCATTGCCGAGAATATCATCACTAATTCGTGTGCGAGTTTCCTCTAAATTCTCGGCCCTGATTTCCTCTATAGTTGCCTCCACATCCTTCAAGAGAGTAATGTCACCGTATTTCTTTTTATATTCTCCAAGATCACCTTCTAAATCTTGTATAATTTTCTCCATCTCCACGACATTTTCGTTCGCTTTCTGAAGCGCTTCGTTGTCGAAGTCGGCTTGCTCCTCCATCATTCTTAGGCACTGCAAGGCTTCCATCTGAAGTGCCGCTTTTTCTTCTTGCAATCTAGTAATCATCGCCATTGCTTGATTTGCCGCAACGGCAGAAGCACTTCTCTCCTCTTCCAATTCTTTGTACAACGCACCAATAAATCTCTTGTCGTGCTCCACTTGTCGTTTCAATCTATCCACCATACTTTCGCCTTCAATTTCACTCACCGTGCTTCCGTCTAGCGAGATATTAGACTCGTTTCTCTCAAGCGAGATCTTTCTTTGGATCATCTGTATACTGAGAGACGTGGAACCATCAGAACCTTTAAGCTCATCGCTATTCACAGACAGTCTGGTCCCGATATCATTTAATGAAGACTCAATTCCCCGGTTAGCAGAAAATTGCGACAGCAGGAGCTTCAAGTCTTCACTGTTTTGCGTAGAATCCTTAAAGGACATCTGCTTCAAAAACTTCCCCGAGAGTTGCCTTACCCTACCACTGGTAGCCAACTTATAAGCATCACCTAAATCCAAAAAAGACGTAGCCATCTGTGCACTAGTGTCAGTTGTGTCGGGCTTAGAATCCAACGGTGTTTCACTTGACGGAATAAAATCACTCCCTGACTTGGGCGTTTCCTTCTCCAACTCTATGGTCATTGTTGCAACAGCTGCCGTAAAAAAGCAAGGATGGGTGAGATCTAATATCTGAATGTTTTTAGTATGTTTAACAATTCTTATTTATACTTTTAGGTTGATTCATAATTCATTTACGGAAACCTATTGAAGTTAGGTAATTACATCATTAAAATCACTAGTTATCGTTAAATAAACAGTTAAAATTAACCAAATTTGGAAGAAAGTAATTGTTAATATAGGTAAATGTCTAAAACTATGCACCTATCTGCAGTAATATAAATATGTTTCAGGACATCTGATTTTATATATGGAATATGTTGAGTCCCACAAAATATAAGAGAGAACATATGAATTTATAAGGCCATGAGTTAAACTAGCTAATTGATTGGATTCAATCTTTCAGTGTGGTTTTGCCCTTTTGTGCATTATAACCCAATTGAGTGACCTTGAACCAATCTAAGATTATGACATTGGTATCAGAGCTTGTTCGGTCCATTTTGTGTCTTTGTGTCTACCAGTGGTATATTTCAAGTGGTCACCCAGTTAGATTCAAAATGGAGGCCATGGGTTAGACTAGCTAATTGATTGGATTCAATAAAATTAAAAAGTTAACTTACCGGACTCAAGTTTAGGTGACGGAGGGACCTCAACGAAAGATGTAAGTTTAGATGGTGCAGATATTTCGGGGACACATTCAGCTTGACTCAAATTAATCTCCCTTAACTCATGGCCAACATCTTGAGCCAAAACTTGATTAGAAGGCGGTACAGACACTGAAGATGGATGTATCAATTTCTCGGATGTCAAGTCCTCAGCTACGGTAATATTTTGAGGTTCTGGATGTATACATCGATCAATTGAATCCGGTTTGGAATTCTCCCTTTCACGAACCACATCAGCATTTTCATCGTCTGAAATTGCAGCATCGGATTCGCTCTCAGAAGTAATCCTGACATTTTTGTATTCTGAGAGAGGAAATTGATGAAACCGGTTCCTCATCTCCTCGTCATCCCTATCATCCGCATTCTCCACAGGCAAAGGTGAATCAATTTTACCCGCCTCGGAACCAAAAGATGTAATCTGAAGCAACTTTCGGGCAAAACCCTTAGAACCGCACTGCTCCTTGCAGCAAAAGCAGTTTCTTTTGCTCGAACAGTCCTCTAGTAAAGGATCCTCATCAACAAGGTGAGCATCTGCACCTAGTTTCCCCGCTATTGATCTATACATTTCCGTGTTTAATTTATCTAAGGTTTCAAATGAGAAGAGGCACCTTTCACACATTCCACGGGCATCAACAAGGTTATCGTGAAGATGGCAATGAACCAACGAAGAGATGTTCAACTTGTGGTTGTAGCAGACCAAATCCCAGTAAAAGCCCGCTCTTTCCTTGCCCAGAACACGATCCATCCTCGAGCAAAACAAACACGGGATTTGCAACCGACAATATAGGGCAAACTTGGTGATCAAATAACCAAAACCACCATCAATAAACAGCATAAAGATAAGCACCCACTCAAAAAATGCCGATGATAATGCTGTTACTATACTAGGGACAACCTTATCCCAACATCTAACCATTGGCCTCCTCGCTTCCATTCTGATTCCAAACTCCAGAACAAAACTCGAGTGCCCAAAGTGCAATAAATCCAATTTTTTCTCAAAATCAAATCAGCAGGCAACTCTGTAATTCAACATATATCATTAAAAACTTCACAAAGTACCATCTATCACAACAACAACAAAAAAATAAAATAAAATAAATTACATCTCTTATCTTTCTAGGTTGTTATATGTTAACCATGAATCATGACAAGGCAAATTAAAGTTCAATTATACTACATTATTACTCAAAGGGTCAACATGTGCAACCACAAACATTAATTTTCACAAATAGGCTATTTCTCCTTCCAAATTTACAACATACCTGATTATATAGTACTATATGTTATTGAATGACTGATTGAACTTATGTATATGCACAGTTTACACCAGAATCTGAAAAAATTCAAAAAAAAAAAAATTAAATAAATAAATAAGCTCCATCAACAGAACTTAATCAAATTATCATACTAAAAAAAAAACCATCTCCCAAACAAGATCCAGAAGCATGTAACCCTTGAAAATTTTACCAAAAACACAAAAGATTCCAAAAACAAGCAGTCAACCAATACCAAATTGCAGGAAAAAAAAAAAGCCCAGAAATTTAAAAAATAAAATAAAATGATCCCTTTGCATATAAACAGAGATAGAAAGTAGTGCAATTTTCAGGAGAAGTCAAAGACAGTGAAAGGGAAGAAGAAGCAGACCTGATCATCAAATGAAACAGTGCCAAGTGTCCACCCAAACAAGATTTTGCAATCAATTTGAGATTCTTGGATGCAACAAAGAATCAACCCAGGAGAATTTGTAAGACAAGAATCCTCAGCAGAACTTGGTGTGTTTTTCTTGAATTCTTCGTTTTGTACTTGTGTAGTCTTCTGTATAATAATTGCTAAAAAAAGTTCGAATATTTCCGCGGACGGTGCACTTGTTTACCGGAGTAACTTTTGCTACTTTTGCATCTATACCCTTCTTTTCTATATAATTTGCACATAAAGGCCCAATGTTTGGTAAAATTGCATCTAGAATCGAAAGTTGATATGTAATTTTGCTAGGGGTATGGAGGTGGGTTGATAACTTGATATTGGCAAGCTGAGCATGAATTACCCTATGATATGTAGACGTATTTTTGTATTCATGATTTCGTATACTTTTAAAAAGTTTATGTCTTAAAATCATATAATGTTATTCATTGTATATAATTAAAATTAGTACACTCTCATTTTTTTTAAAGTACAAATTGTAATTATGAATAAAAAATTGTTACCATTGAAATATAGTACGTATAAATTAAAAATTACACTTTTTCTATTCATTTATTAAAATATAGTATGCTATATAATATAATTATTTCCTTTTTTTTAAAAGTTATTTTTTAAACTAGCAAATAAGACAGGTTAGAGTTAAAAAAAAAACAGTCATTCATAACTCCACGGTGGTGTGGGCTACATGCCTACGTCGTATTGATACTCCTAACTTTTGTCTAATAAATAGTGTGTAATGTTTTTTTTTTTTTAAGATTTTACTAAAAAAAAAAAAGAGAAGAAGATACAAATGTTAGAAGTAATTGCAATAACCGATTGATATAGACTAAAAAGAATGCTAGTAAAAGTTTTTATTTTTCCTAAAGAAATGAAAATTTGGAGAAAGAAAATTATTTCTAGCCTTAATTATCAAATTTGTACCTATTTTAGTCTTCCAAATTAAATATATTATTTTGTCTAATTCTTTACCTATTAGTTGGCCTCGAATACTCAACCCTAATCACTAGAGTACTATTAACCAAAGTTATGGTGTGGTTGGTTCATGGGTTTACACACTAAGAATGAAAATCAAAATCATTGTTAGTGTTTTTTTTTTTTTGAATAAATCATTGTTAGTGTTTAGTTGATAACTTTTTAAAACACAGTTATGATATTTGATTACCCTTTCAATTAAAAACCTTATTCCCTATTTAAAAACGAGTATCATTCCATCTCATTGATAATTTGATTCTTAAGTTTGGATTAGTGCTTTTAGATTTTCGTTTTGTTTATATATATTGGTGTTTGGATGTCATTATATTATGATCAATTGCTTTGATTTTTTTATTTTTGTATCTTTTAAATCTTTATTCTCATTATAGGGTCATATATATATACCCAAACATCAATATTGGTAATCATTCCATTTTCACTTTACTACCAACACATGCAAAATACTTTCACTAAAACCTATTACTATTACCAAGCATTTGATTTTCATTTCGATTCTGATTCCCTTGCGCGAATCAATATCATACACAATTAAAACAAACTAATAAGTGCGAAAGTGTAATTACACAAAACCTAAGGGGGGTTGCCAAATATTTAGTGTTAGAGACAGGCATGAACACCGAATACGAACGAAAAATAAAAGAAAAGGTAGCCGACAGTGACGAGAAAGGCAGCAATAAGTCGGTTGGAAAGATGGGCACAGCAGCCATCACATACACAACCTCAAAATGTTGTGTACCAAACTACGTACTAATGCTTTTTAATCAATTAATAATAAGATATAGTAATATATATGTGTACAAATGCACAAATGATTGTACACTAAATATGATGCATGCAATATCACGATGTACAGTATAATTCTTGTATTGAAAGATCGTAAATTTAATTTTCGTTAACACACTTTTAGTTGAATTTGTCGCACAAGATTTTTCTAATACGATTTACCTTTGTTATGTAGTTTGTGAGTTATAACTATAGGTTTCCCTTGTTACCCAAAACTAATAATAATACATATTAAGACCCTTGAAAATAAATTTGTAAAAAGAGTCAAATCCTTTACTCGAAAGTGCAATTAAACCAATGAACTTCAAAAAAGTGCAATTAAACACTCAAACTTATCATTTTAGTGCATCTAAACCCAATAACCAATAATTCACCTGAAATAACCAGTCATCAAAATTCCGGTGACAATTCCGACTAATTCTGACGATTAAAAAGTTCCGGCCACTCTTTGAATTAAAAAATAAAATAAAGTTCTGGCCACTGGAGAAAGATGACCAGTCGGTCGTCGACCGGAGAAAGCTACTGGAAATTTTATTTTTTTAAAAACGACACAGAACAATGCCGGCCATAATTTTACCAGTAACCAGAAAATCAGACATAATTGACTCATTTTAACAAGTTCGAGTGTGTAATTACACTTTTCTAAAATTCAGAAGTCTAATTGTATTTCCGAGTAAAGTTTAATGATCTATTTGACTATTTTTTCAATAATTTTTTGATGTCAAAAAAATACTTTCAATTATTGACAAATCTCATTAACAAGGAGTCAATCATCATATCATTAGTTGGCAATTCAATGTCCTATATAGCTTTTCCTTTTTTTTCTTTTTTAATGATACGAAACAATCATATGGGGCAAAGCACACTAATGTATTAAATTAGTTGAATTTCACCAAGTTCTCACACTTTAATTAAGAGAGTACGTTTTCTTTTTCGAGTTTGAATATAATAATGTCTCACTATACTTCCATAATGGTTCACTCTTTTAGAAGTAGTCGTTAAATATACAAAGCTAGAAAAATTTTAGTCGTTAAATATACAAAGTTAGGAAAATTTTAGTCGTTAAATAATACAAAATTAGAAAAAGTTTACAATATTGCATGTTATAATGTTGTGTTTTATGAAATTGTAATTTGTATTTTGCTAAATATTTTTCAGGAAGAGTACAATTTACAAAGTACAAAATACAAGTTTTCAAAACATATGAAATTGTATTGAAAACCTATATAGGAACATTGCTGGATTAATAACCATAAGGTTCTAAGTTTGACTTTTAGTGAGAATTATCTATTGACTTTCTTAGTTTGAGCTGATTATCTATAAATAACCTAGCTTCCTTATAATCTTTTGTCAGTTGTAGTTACAAGGTATGGTTTACCTAATATATCATCGAATAGTGTCTGCGAATTTCACTCATCATCCAAAAAAATTGTAACTCTATGTCATTATATATAATTTTTGTTTTCTTTACAAAATATCTTGAATTCTTTTCTACTTTTTCAAAATAAACCAATTTAGTGTTAACTTTTTACTTCGGTGATTGGTGAGCTTTTTCGATTATACACTTAAATTGTTTGAATTGCCAAAAGTCAATTAAGAGTAACAATTCATGAAAGAGAAAACATTTGGAATAACAATTTACCTATAATAATAGGGAAACATAACTCCATTGCTATTACAATATTGTCAATATTAATAATTTCTCATATAAGTATGAAGTATCTACAACTAAACAAACCTATTTCATATTCTCTCTACATCTAAACAATATCGGCATGCTATGATTGTATATTTTAAGGAAATTTCAAATAAAGATTGGAGAAATATGGAATACTTCATGATCCTCCATTAATGACAATAAAAAAAAATAGTTAATTTCATTTTTTGTCATAGATTTATAAGTGATAGTCTACTTTTAGTTCTTTCTTATCAGAAAATTTTCATTTGGTCATAGACTCATAGTATTATTGTGGCATGACTATTTCTTGTCCTCCATAAAAAAATCATTGAAATGTTGTTAAATAGAATAATATTTGCCAAAGACCTTGTGGTCAAGTTGCATGAAGTGACTTTCCCAAATGGTAGGTTATGGATTTAAGACTCAGTGGGGGTGATACTACATGTAACAGGGTCATAGTACTCAAAAAAATACAAGGATATTTTAATTTGATATTTTTTATACAAAGTAGGTTGATCCGATTTTCAAAAAAAAAAGTAGGTTGATCCGCTATACTTTTATGTTTATTTTTATTTTTTTAAAAAAATTCATAATTGAAGATCGAAATGTCCTTGTATTTAACGAAATGTAAATTGTTTTGTTGATAAAAGACCAAAATGGTCATGCCACAATAATACTACGATCAAAAAGATATGTTTTGAAAAAAAAAAGACTAAAAAGTGGATTGACACCTATAAATCTAGGACCAAAAATTAGCCTTATGCATCGGACGGGTTCGGACAGTTCAAAACTTCAAATATTGGAACCGCCCACCCATTCTGATTTTGGTTTGTAATTTTAAAATCATATCTGTTATTTTTTAGAAGGTAATCCATTCATATTTTAAAATATCGGGTTCTTGACTTGTAATCAAATTTCGGATGTATTCATATTTAAATTTTAAAAAAAAAAAACTAAAACTAAGCTAAAACTAAAACTATAAACTTAACTTAAAACTTACATATTTAGTAATCTACATGCTACAAATTACAAGCTACAGCTTACAATTTACAATTTTACATGACCAAAATACAAAATGTGTCCAAATACCAACTTAAAAGTTACAAGTTCCAACTTACAACTTACAAGTCAAGAACTCAAGATCAGCATTCTAATTTAAAGTTACAAGTTACAAGTTAAATGCCCAAATGGCATACATGAAATCAGAAATAAGAAATTCAACATTTAGCATTATATATATATATATATATATGGACGTGCAAGTTAAAACCATCACAGATTCACTCATTCACAGATATGCTGAAAAAGGGAAGAAGCTCGAATTGCTATGTTTTCATGTCAAGGTAGGATTAGGAGCAAATTATATTGCTACTTCAATTTTAGAATAGAACTCAAAACTAGTGAGCAACATATACCAACCCAAAATCATTTTAGACACGGGGTCTTTCTCCATCCGTTTAACGGTCCGGGTTTACCCACGTTCGCTCCAAGAGGGAGCGGAGCTAGCCTAGGGGGAATCGTCGCTTATAGGGATCGAACTCGGGTACTCCCAAAATTCTTTCCCACAAAGAGAGCTCATTTGCCACTTGAGCCACGCCATTGGGTTGGTGGAAGCATCATTATAGCTATTGACAATTGGAATTAGTATTTATTGAACTATACTAATGAGAAAAAAAACAGAATGAGAATAAGGGAGAGTGATATACCAGATGTCGAGATCAGATGACTATAAGGCCCATGCACTATTGATTCAATTAATCAAGGCAAAAGACTAAAAGCTTAATGATATGATACAGTTATACCTAATGGCTAAAAGGATCAAAGGAATCAAGGGCAGTAAGAATTAAATTGTTGCCAAACCATTGTCCCACAATGTCCCAGTTTTCACTTTTCACTTGCCAGTTTTCCTCAGTGAATAAGAAATCACAATTCAGTCAATCACATTTCACATTTCACAGAAAACTGGAATGAAAGATTGTAAGTTGAAATAATCTGCAAATAAAATATTGAGTTAATACCCATTTTAGTCACTCGACTATAGGGTCATATGTGATTTAGTCTCATACTATTAAAAGTATCCAATTTAGTCCTCTAACTTGAAAAATCATACCCAATTTGGTGCTCTGTTACAATTGTCATACATCCACCGTTATATAGAGGGGCAAAAACGTCCTTTTATAATAATCGATAAACCAAAATGGGTATTAACTATTATTATTATTATTGTTGTTGTTGTTGTTGTTGTTATTATTGTTATTATTGTTATTGTTGTTATTGTTGTTATTATTGTTATTGTTATTGTTATTGTTATTGCTATTGTTCTTGTTATTGTTCTTGTTATTGTTATTGTTTCTTGTTATTGTTCTTATTATTGTTCTTATTATTGTTCTTGTTATTGTTATTGTTATTGTTTCTTGTTATTGTTCTTGTTGTTGTTGTTGTTGTTGTTGTTGTTGTTGTTGTTATTATTATTATTATTATTATTTCATCCAAGAACACAATATGTTCCGAAAGGACTAAAGAGTGGTCAAGTGAGTGAAGCATTATTTGAAAATCATTATAGAATTCAATTTTTTGTCAACACTCTCTCATTTAAGCTCATCACACGTGATCGTCCTAATAATGCACTTTAGATTTCTTATGTGATTTGATTCTTATTACATCTGAGTGAAATTTATCATGTGCACATATAAAATAATGATTGCGAATTTTTCCTGTCACCAAAAAAAGAAGGAAAAAAAAGGAAAAGAAAAAGGGAAGACATCTTGATAGTGGATCGATCGAGATCAACCTAAAGAATGTTTTGTTAAAATCATTTTCCAAGAACAAAAACCACATTAAACAAATCAAAAAATGGGGGAAATCTTAGAATACATCATAAGATGTCGTAATGGCTATGCCAACTCTGGGCAACAAATAACAATTACTTCGTATAATGTTAGATTCAAGAGGATAATAATTATTGCACTCTAATCATATATGTTTATTTAACTAAAAGAAAAGAAATTGAGATTTAATTAGTTTTTTAGTCAATTAATGCATACCACATTTAAGGACAAACAGACAGGCTTTAGTAGTTTTACATTTTAGTTTTTGGCGGGAGACAATACTGTAGCAAGTAATATGGTGGCGGGAGATATTGTCCCAGTAGTAGTAGTTGTTGTTGTACTTAATACCCATTTTAGTCCATCGACTATTATAAAATGACGTTTTTACCCCTCTCTATAACGGTAGATGGATGGCAATTGTAACGCAGGACCAAATTGGGTATGACTTTACAAGTTAGAGGACTAAATTAGGTACTTTTAGTAGTATGAGACTAAATCATGCTTTACCCTATAGTCGATGGACCAAAATGGATATTAACTCTAAAATATTACAAGAATGATAGGAAGGGAAGAACCAACCGTCTCAGATTCTGTGCTTCTAGTGGCCAACTCTGCAAATAAAAAGAAATAAATTAAAAAGGAATTAAATTTAAAACTTATAAAGTAAAAAACATGATGTATTAATCTATGCATCTAACAGACTAAATCTCTAAGTTACCTTGCTCAAGCCTTTCAACATCATCAATATTTTCCTCAATTTGTACGGGTTGATTTGATAACCTCAACCAGTCTTGTGCACATACTAGAGCTTTCACAATTTTAGGAGTTAAGGAACTCCTAAATGCATCAAATACCTTTCCACTAGTACTAAATGCATTTTCTAAGGCAACAATGAATATAGGAACTGCTAGCACATCCCTTGCCATTTTGGAGAGAGTAGGAAATCTCTCACTATTTAGCTTCCACCACCTAAGAATATCAAAGTCAGGAATGTCCTCCACAATTTTTTGACTTAAATACACTTGAAGCTCTGTTTCTTTACTATTTCCACCAGCCCCCATTCTTTAGCCCTATTTGGTAAAATGGTTGTTAGCTGATAGATGTTAATTATTTGGGTTAAAGGTATGATTACTTGATAACATTAGCTGATTGTAGAAAAGTGTTTGGTAAATTAGCTGTTACCTGATAGCTGTTTGATATAATTTCTTTTTTCAAAAAGCTAATTGAATTTGAGCAACTTTTTGAGTTTTAGCATTTTGGAGTTACAAAAAGTTGATTAACCAAACACTTATATTGATCTTTTAACTAAGTCAAACAACTAATAGTGGTCAAATAAGCCAAAATTGACTGATAGGCTAACTATTTTACCAAACAGGGCCTTGTCTTTTGAGTTGGCTTTTTAACCTTAAAGATGAAGTGTCATGCTTTTTGGACTCACATGCAAAAAGTCTTGCACAATATATGCACTTCCCCTTAATTAATTCTCCCTCAGTATCAAGGATCTTTTCAAAATGATCTCAGACTTTTGATATAGACTCAACCTCTTTCCCCTTCTCTGCAGGAACAGTAGGAACCACTTGAGGCTGCTGAACAGGTGTCTCAATGCCTTGGGTTTGTCCTCCATGTTCCTCCTGAGTTGATGGTTGAAGTCCAGATTCAGTGATGTTTTCCATCTATAAGGATGTGCACCCATTTTTAGCAATTCATTATCCAACAATAACCACATATAAACATACAAAGAAATCCAGAATCAGACACTTGTTTGTGTCATCATTTTTCAAGATTTCACAATTAGGGGCTTTAGATTAACATTGCTTCCACCATAAATCCATAATGGCACAATATATCACCAACTATTAATCACAAATCACAATATATTACAATAATCATTTCATAAATCAAGATATATATATAACTAGGGTTTGCGATTTAACACTGCTTCCACCCTAATCACATAATATATCACCAAATATTCATCACAAATCACAATATATCACAATACATTTCATAAATCAAGATATATAAAACTAGGGTTTGCGATTTAACACTACTTCCACCATAAATATATAATATATCACCAAATATTCGCCACATATCACAATACATTTCATAAATCAAAATATATAAAACTAGGGTTTACGATTTATTTCGTTTCTCCAAAATAATCACCGGAGAACAAGGGCTACTAATGAGTAATCACCACGAGTAGGATTTTCATCACTCTAAGTCTCAACGGTTGGAGAATCAAAGATGACTGACTGCATGTCTCAAACTCAGTGAACACAGAGTAGAGACTACAGAATTGGGGAAGAAGAGAGAACTTGGAGAGAAAACTGCAAAGTACAGAGAGAAATCATAGAATCGGAGAAGAGCGAACAACGATGTCACGAATAGACTCAAGAGAGAAATGAGAGAATATAGATGAGAGAAAGAACCCTAGGTCGACTGCGCGAATAAACATATGAAGACTAAGTCTTCGTTCAATATATACATACATACATACATGTGCATGCATACACACACACACACACACAGCTAAAATGACGACGTTTAATACAAAGTCAAACGAAGCCCTAATATATTCTGAATATTCGGGCAGGTCGGATGTAAAATATCCTACCCCACTCGAATTCCTTTATTCGCCTTTGTTTAGTGTTGTGGATCGGGTTGGATAGCACTATTTCGGTCGTCGGGTCAGTCATTTTTGTCTAGTCGATCGGGTTATGCACAACCCTACCAAAAATAGAACTAACTCATTAAAAAAAATCGAATAGGTCATTGAACTATATTTAAAAAAAAAACTATTAGGCCTCTAAATTTTAAAAAGTTACAATTAAACTCATCAACTCATTAATTTGATGCAATTGGACTGATAACTCATTAAATTGTTACAATTAAGTCAATTAGTCAATAACCTATGGTTAAAATAGGTAAAAATATGTCCTTAAGAACTGGAGAGGTGCAAATACGCAGAATGAAGGGAGAACCAGTGATGAACATGCACCGTGTAGGTGGAAATCGCCAACCCTTGGTCGAGTGAAGCTTAATACTGACGCCACTATTGATGTAGAAAATAATGTGATGGGACTATGATGGGTGTTAAGGGATGATGGTGGAAGATTTTTGGCTGCGAAAGGGATAAGAGTGGATGGTACCTACGAGGTTAAAGTTGCAGAGGCGGTATGTGTCAGGGAAGCCCTTAGTTGGTTAAAGGGAACAGGCATGGGAGACGTGGATGTTGAAATGGACTCACAGTTGGTTTATTATGCTTTACGTTCTGTTTCTTTTAATTCTGCTTTTGGTTTTATTGTTGACGATGTTAAAGAAGTTGCATCCACGATTGATGGTGTACACTTCTATTTTGTAAGTGATTTGCGAATCGTGTTGCCCACACTGTTGCTAGGGAAGTCGTTTCTGTGTCAGGTTGCGGGAAATGGTTTGATAGCCCTCCCCTTTATCTTGTTGATTGCCTTGTTGCTGATTTAATGAATTAAGTCTTTTATTTCAAAAAAAAAAGGTAAAAATATGTTGATGACGTGTCAATTTTTAATCAAAAAAATAAATTTTAAAAATAATTTTTAGAATATAATAGTTGTTGGAAACAACGGAAAAGCCAGCTACCTCTCTATCTTCTTCGGCGCATCTCCATATGTTTTTTTAAATGTTAAATTTAATTTATTTGAATAAATATTGTCACGTACGTCATTAATTTCTACCGGTTTCCTAAAAGTAGTCTGTTAGTTGCATCAAATTAATGAGTTGAAGTATTTAATTATAACTTTTTAAAGTTCAAGGGTTATTAATTATTATTATTATTATTATTATTATAGCTATATATCTTAGGAGTGAGTTGGAATTGTAAAGATATAAAAAAAAAATAGCAAGTGAATTGCGAATAAGTCCTATTCTTGAGAACAAGAAAGTATTGCAAGGATAAATAAAGCCTAATGTTCAGTTCTTGACATGAGAATAAAATTCTTTTTATCATTGACTAACATGAATTAGTTAATCCCGCCAAGCATTAAAAATTAAGTACTTATTAATTAACTATAAAATAATCCAATCAAATATTGTTGTCACTTAGAGAAATGAAAATTAGAAGGTGAAATCACAAGCGGAATTTAATATTACTCTTTATTAAAGTATACAAATACCATCAACTAGTATTTTCTTCACCTCAATGTTTTTTTCCTTGAAATATTTTATTATGGATTACATTTTAAAAGCTCGAACAGTTGTTTCATATCTTTCTTCTAATTCTTTTGGTAAACCTTCTCATCTACCCGGAAAGTCTGAAGTGGAAAAATAATTTTGAGACAAAAAAAGATTCAAAACATTTTTTAGAATTAAAATGATATGAAAACTAACCACTTTACCCCTTAATTGAGCTAGCCCGGTGTAAACGGGGATTAGTCATATGGATTTAAAGGAGAAGCAAGAAAAAGGAGAAGCAATGAATGTGAAGGCTGGAGCTATCAAAGTTTTTGCTAGGGCAACTGAACCTCTCAAGTCAAGACCATTTTATGGTTCGCCAAGTGGAAATAGGATGATGACTATAGAGGAGAGACAAGAGAAACAGTATCCATTCCTGGAGTCCGATGTCTCCCCAATGTTTGATGAACTTCTTAAATTAAAGTTGATTGAGCTCCCATAAATAAAACGTCCCGAGGAAGCTTCTAGAGTTGAAGACCCTAATTATTGCAAGTATCACCGCCTCATTAGTCATCCTATTGAAAAGTGCTTTGTTTTCAAGGATAGAGTCATGGCGTTAGCTCGAAATGGAAAGATAGAACTTGCTGATGCTACTGAAAGTACAAATCAAATTACGGTATCACTTGGAAGGTTTACTCCACTTCTCTAGGAAGATTCTGGAAGAAGGAGAGAAGGAGAGCAAGAGCGTCCACCCCCATTCGTCGTTAAGCATGCTGCTCAACCACAGTTGCAACAAATTGATGATACCTCTAGGGGTGACTGTGTAACTATTACGCATAAGAAGGTGGTCAACCCTGTGAGTTTGCCAAGGCAAGTAGCAAAGAAATGGATTGAGAAGGATCCATCAAAAAGCCCTATCTACAAGCTAAAGATGAAGAAGGTTGTTAACAAACCGCGAACCCCTATGACACTGGCTCAATACATGCCGAAGGGGTTTGATTTGAAAAAAGTATGCATATCTAGTTCATGTTTGAACACCAATGATGCGCCAATTGAAGTGGGAGAATGCTCATCCCATGTAGAAGGCGAAGGGGAAGAAGTGCAAATGTATAAGGCTACTTCCTATTCAGTTGAGATTACATTCAGCGATGAAGATTTGTTACTTGGTGGTATACCTCATAATCGCCCATTGTTTGTTGAGGGCTATGCATGTGAGAAGAAACTTAAAAGGATTCTAATTGATCAAGGGTCAGCTGTCAACATCTTGTCACTTCGAGCTTTGAAAGATCTTGGGTTCTCTATAGATGATCTTGCCCAAAGTCGCCTGATGATTCAAGGATTTAATCAAGGAGGGCAAAGAGCATTGGGTGTCATTAGACTTGATTTGACAGTTGGAAAGCTAAGTTCAAGCACATTATGTCACGTTATAGATGCAAGACCTTCTTTTAACCTGCTACTGGGACGACCATGGATACACGAGAATGGGGTGATTCCATCTTCATGGCATCAATGTTTGATGTATGAGAAAAATGGAGTAGTAGAAAAGGTGGTTGGTGATGAGAGCCCATTCACTGAAGCTGAGTCTTACTTTGCTGATGCGAAGTTCTATATGAAGAGTCAAGTTGTCGTAGAAGAGAGTGTGTTCCAACTTATTGCATGTCAAGTATCTCTTCAGTTTTACGCAGTTTTATTTTATAGCACTTTACCGTACGATATTCCGCTGCACATTTCAAGTTGAATTTATTCACTTGAAATCTCTGTTGTTGAAGTCCCTCTAGACTTTTCACCACCCTATCGGGACCAACAGAAACCTATCAAAAACAGCATAGAGATCAGATTTCAATTTCATCGGAAAGAACCAAGTGTAGCGAGAGTAATCATCAACAAAAATGACAAAATAACGATAGCCATTTGTAGATAATATAGGAGCTGGACCCCAAATATCAGTGTAAACTAAATCAAGAATATTCAAACTAGACGACTCAACACGTGGTAAAGGAAAACGTGCAGATTTTCCCAATTGACACACATTACACAAACTAGAACTATCAGGAATATTATTCCTAGAGCCACTAACCGAACATGATTGAAGAACGCGACTAAGGACACGATGATTAGGATGACCTAGTCGGTTATGCCAAACTGACGCAGAAGCACGAGCTGACAGAAAGGCAGAAGGAGAGGAAACTGGAGTAGGAAGAGTATAGAGCTCCCCCAGAGCTATTTCCCTGCAGAAGGATTTCCTTGGTGGTGATATCCTTTACAACAAAAAAGGAGGGGTGAAACTCAAAAAATACTTTATTATTTGATGCAAACTTTTGAACAGACATTAAAGATGTTGACAAACCAGGAACATGGAGAATATTAGATAACTTAAGAGACCTAGACGGGGTATCAAAGGTAGCATGACCAACACAACTAATAGACAGGCCCATACCATCACCGACACGTAAAGTGTCATTACCAGTGTACTTCTTCGAGGTAGAAAGGGCAGCTATGTCCGGAGTTGCATGATGTGTAGCTCCGGTGTCCAGTAACCAAGTATGAGAATTTGATGAGGCACCCAAACCGTTCTGAAACACCAAATTAGCTTGAGGATCCAAAGTCCTTGAACGACGCAAAACACAATCGGTTACCACGTGACCGAAACTAGAACAAATGAGACACCGTTTTTCAAAACGCAAAACACAATTGGGTGCCGTGTGGCCAAAACCATTACAAAGTTGGCATTGAATATCAAAGCATCGAGAACAATTGGTCGACACATGACCAAAACTATAACAAACAAAACACGATTTTCTAAATCGTAGAAAACAATTGGATGCCACGTGACCGAAGCCAGGACAAAGTTGACACTTAACATTAAAGCCATGTCTATCACGCTGCTGACCTCAACGCGGACTGCCACGATACCAATTGCTACCTCCTTGTTGCATGATTTTAGCGGCACAGACAGCAACGAGACGGTGGTAAGGACAGATGACAAGAATAATTAGTAGGAACGTAACCTTAGCTAACTGATACCAGATGAGAACTGAATGAATTGTATTAAATGTAATAGTCCAAATATACAGATTACAGGGATATATATATAATGAGAAAATCTCATACAGACTAGAATAGGGAATCACAGGAAGCCTAGAATAAGGAGTCATAATCTGACTCAAATACATAGAGTCTTAATATAGCGATCTTCAACCTTCAAATTTCTACCTTCCAAAAACCTCTAAATTTCTAGCTATTTAGGATTACATGTAAATGTGATAAATAAACTTGGATAACCAATTAATGCACAAATAGCCATAGCATCTTGATAATTTTGGATTATATAACGCGCACCACTAGTGAAGCTAGAAGGCAAAAAAATTCGACGACCTTATGTCCCAGGCTGAATTTCTCCACCAGTTAATGCATCAAACAACCCTCTATACAATCCACACCTAAGAGATTTTTAATGTGTTTGAATGTAAGCCAAACTACTAGACTCAACCATATTATAACCATCAACAAAAAATTGTTGAAATAATCTTTTTGCAAACATTAAAGTATAAATTTCACTCTACCGTTCATGTATACGAAATGAAAGAAACTCTCGAGGAGAAATTCTATGCCTCGCTCCATTAAAAACATCTCGCACAATACAAAAAGAAATATCCTCCCTATAACCATCTTCACCACAAGGAAATAATATTGGATACTGTAGTGGAAGATAAGTTGGATTCAATTCACTATTCTCTGAAGAAGGCCAAACTTTGTTTCGACCAAGATATCTCGCTCCCCTAGCATTGGATCCAAATCACCAACGATTAGCGCAGCAACCTCAGACACTGAGTGTAAATTGTATACCCGTGCATCTTGAGTACGCTTACCAATTAACTTCATCTTTACATCAATTCCAGGATTTTCTCCTATTTTGTCTCTAGCCATACGAAAATATTTGACTAATACATTATTTTCATCCAAAGCTAGTTGTATAGTAGCAACAATATCTTCATGCAAATCCTATACACCAGTCTGCCCTCTAAAAAGAAAGGACATTAATCGTAAATAATAATATACCTAATAGCAGACATTCGATTTGTAATTCCATGGAACAGAAAATATCATTAGTTAATCTTGATATCAATGTATTTTATTAGGAGTACATAAAATGAGTTTTTGACAAATACAAATGCTTTTAAAAATAAGATTTTTTTTTTACACTTACAGGAAATCAAGAACATTGAAGTAAGAAGTGCATCTCACAAACTAAAAGATGGAAGAAACAATATCAAGGTAACCCTTAGACTTTATTAAACATTAGATTTTACTTGATAGTAGAGGAAATTATTTTTTGGCAAATATAAAACTTTTTAGGCACAGAAAACTGAAAATAAATACCATTAGAGCAACTAAAAAATACAACTTCAAAATATGAAGAGTACCAACCATAATTTAAAAGCATAAATTGTCCATAATAGTTAAGATTAAACAGACATCATAATACCAAAACAACAACTAACACCACATAATAGAATTTTCTCATTTCTCCTTCTTAATAGTAATTGCCTTAGACTTTTTAGAAACCCCTTGGGCTTCAAAATCATCCAAGAGACTTCTCTTGACATGAGCTGAACCAAAAGCCTCAAGATCTTGACTGCCAATCCCATCCAGACCAACACAATCATCATCATCGAATAGCAAAAAGTCCTATAACCACCAAAATATAGAAGTATTAAAATCTTAGAACCTCAAACACTTCAAGAAACAACTAAACACTAAATGATATACCTCAGAACCAGCACTTTCATCCACTTGAGAACCTAAACCCTGGGAAAGCATAGTCAATGGATTCTCACCCAACAGATTTGAACAGTGTTGTGAGAGCACTTCATCATCAGTAGAAACACTAAGTACACTGAATAGAGACTGCATACTCTAGAGTTCTCCTTCGTAACAGTAACTGTCAACAATAAAACATTTTCAATTAAGCGTTGAAGCTCAATTGGAACAAAATCACCCACCTAAAAAAACAATAGACCATTTCAAATTTAATAATAAAATAACTATTATAAGTAACAAAATAAAAGAGATTAACTCTAAATATTTAGACCTCAATTCCACAGCTAACATACCGATCAATCTAGAACACTCTCGGTCCCATATTAGCATGGGAGCATCCCCACTATGGCCGGGAACACGCAAAATCACCTTATACCTCATGATACCCTCACCCCAAGGCCTAAGACATTTAGGACAATGCACGAGACAATTGTCCAACTTCACAACCTTTTTATTGCAAGAATTACTCTTGCAAGAAAAGTAGCCAATCCAAGTAATTCTCAACACCAAGAACCTTCGCAGCAACCTAGAACTGGCCCAACTACACCAACCAAACATAGATAATGATTACTAAAAACAAAAGGATTAAAAGTGCAAGCAAACCTAAACTGAAATAATGAATTCAAAAACACAAAAAGTAGAATATTACCTTCTGATTGTTGTATAACTCCTCAATAAGAGTTACAACAATATCATCATAAATTTTAGGCACATTCAACTGAAGACTAAATCTAGAAGAAGACTGTATACACCTAAGAGGTGTATAATCACTGCCAACACTATCCAAAAAAAAATATTAAAAACAATAGAGATAGCAACCCTAAACAAAAATATATTAAAAAAAAAACAAAGAAGTATTTAAATACATGTACCTCTTTCTATAAACAACAAACTCTTTTGAAGAATGATAAAAAAAACAACTGGGTTGCATCAAATGTGCTAGATATCCTGACCTCACCATCTACTTGTAAAAACAAAAAAGCTTTAAGTACATTAACACTTGTCATGTTTCCTAATGTATTTTGTAAAACATAGATGATAATTCCAAGTATGTGTTACATTTATTCTATCCTTTTTTTAAAAATAGCTATATATATATATATATATATATATATATATATATATATGAATGCTTTGAGAACTAATTTTTTTTTTAAATATAGAGTTAATACTTCCATTGGTCCTCCGAGTATTAGCGATATACCAGCGGTGGTCCCTCGTCTTTTAAACGACCACGAGTCATCCTCCATCTTTTTCAAAATAACCACCCGTAATCCTCTGTTAAGTTGGGTATCTAACAGACGTTAAATTTGACGGCGTGGGAACGAATGGAATTGATGGTGGGTGATGAGCACAAATGATGAGTGTAAAAAGGGTGTAATGTCGTTCCGCTGAGGATTGGTGTTATGGCACGAAACTGTGTGAATTACCAGGCACTAGAGTATATGAATTTATAGAATCCAAGTAACAGAGACTGAATGATGTGGAATAAAAGAAAGCAATTAATTAAGGTGAAAACTATATGATAAAAGGTATGGGCCAGATTAGGGGGATTGTAATCTTGATGTTCCAACCAACTCAGGATTAGGGAAAGAATAATTAACCAAGGGATGTATGGGCAATGCACTGAAGAATTCAAGTCAGCTACTTTCGTAATCAATAACAAGAATTAGGCTACAATTGCCCCACTGTCGTGATGCGTCAATTATAACCTCAAACACCTAAGCATTGTAAGCCCCCAAAATTACCTCTACTTTCATAGCAGGAAAATTAGGTTGAAATTGGTAAGGCTCGAGGTCTCCATCCAACTTTCGTTGTAATGAATCCCTCTCCTAGACTAGCAATTAATTGTGGCCATCAATCAATAACAAGTAGAAAGAAATCCCCAAATCAACATAAACCCTAGGTAGAAGATTCAATCCCTTTATGCAATTAATTACCAATTGAACATCAAGATTAACAATGGATCCCTAATCCAAACCCATAGACGAACTACTCCCGCATGATGGGAGTAAACAAAACAAAGCAATAATTAATAACCATAAACATTGCAAGAAAGTAATAAAGGAATAAGAGAACTTAACTGATAAAGAACAAATCCAATCTTCAATCTTTGATTCCAATCTTGAAATAAAATAATCTAATGTAAAACTAGTCTAAATTATGCTGGGGAAAATATAAACTAAAAACTAGGGTTCAGAACTCTGTAAGGGAACCTCCTTCAATTGTAGAGAATAGGTCAAATATATAGGAGGTAGATGGGCCTTGGCCCATTAGGCAACTTCCAATTCTTTTCCAACTTGTATTCTTCCTTGTAATTCCCTTTTCTTCCAGAACTTGTCCAAAATGCTCCAATATTCTTCCTTTGTTGTTCCTTGTAGATAAATCAGCACTTGGACAATATAACACATAAACAACTAGGATACAGAAAATAACCTTCAAAACAACTAGAATAAGGGGTGAATATATGTGAAATTCTCTCTCTTTTGTTTATTTTTCCATACCCCTTCTTTGTTTAGCCACTCACCCTTAGCCCCATTACAAGCCAAATAAAGACCTATTTGATCTTAGCATGCAGTTTTAGAGCAATCTATGTGAGTATGAAGGGCATGTCTATGGGAGTTCATCTTAAGCCAAGTTTTGCATAATCTCAACTGAGTACATGTGCATACAGGGTTCTAATCTAGCTTAATTCTGGTGCCCGGTTATTGGCCTGAGAGGGGAACCCACTTGTGATTCTGAGATGATTCTTGAAGTAGGTTAGGTTGTATGAGATGGTTGGTGGTATGTTTGGTTGTGCAGGGAGGNTATATATATATATATATATATATATATATATATATATATGAATGCTTTGAGAACTAATTTTTTTTTTAAATATAGAGTTAATACTTCCATTGGTCCTCCGAGTATTAGCGATATACCAGCGGTGGTCCCTCGTCTTTTAAACGACCACGAGTCATCCTCCATCTTTTTCAAAATAACCACCCGTAATCCTCTGTTAAGTTGGGTATCTAACAGACGTTAAATTTGACGGCGTGGGAACGAATGGAATTGATGGTGGGTGATGAGCACAAATGATGAGTGTAAAAAGGGTGTAATGTCGTTCCGCTGAGGATTGGTGTTATGGCACGAAACTGTGTGAATTACCAGGCACTAGAGTATATGAATTTATAGAATCCAAGTAACAGAGACTGAATGATGTGGAATAAAAGAAAGCAATTAATTAAGGTGAAAACTATATGATAAAAGGTATGGGCCAGATTAGGGGGATTGTAATCTTGATGTTCCAACCAACTCAGGATTAGGGAAAGAATAATTAACCAAGGGATGTATGGGCAATGCACTGAAGAATTCAAGTCAGCTACTTTCGTAATCAATAACAAGAATTAGGCTACAATTGCCCCACTGTCGTGATGCGTCAATTATAACCTCAAACACCTAAGCATTGTAAGCCCCCAAAATTACCTCTACTTTCATAGCAGGAAAATTAGGTTGAAATTGGTAAGGCTCGAGGTCTCCATCCAACTTTCGTTGTAATGAATCCCTCTCCTAGACTAGCAATTAATTGTGGCCATCAATCAATAACAAGTAGAAAGAAATCCCCAAATCAACATAAACCCTAGGTAGAAGATTCAATCCCTTTATGCAATTAATTACCAATTGAACATCAAGATTAACAATGGATCCCTAATCCAAACCCATAGACGAACTACTCCCGCATGATGGGAGTAAACAAAACAAAGCAATAATTAATAACCATAAACATTGCAAGAAAGTAATAAAGGAATAAGAGAACTTAACTGATAAAGAACAAATCCAATCTTCAATCTTTGATTCCAATCTTGAAATAAAATAATCTAATGTAAAACTAGTCTAAATTATGCTGGGGAAAATATAAACTAAAAACTAGGGTTCAGAACTCTGTAAGGGAACCTCCTTCAATTGTAGAGAATAGGTCAAATATATAGGAGGTAGATGGGCCTTGGCCCATTAGGCAACTTCCAATTCTTTTCCAACTTGTATTCTTCCTTGTAATTCCCTTTTCTTCCAGAACTTGTCCAAAATGCTCCAATATTCTTCCTTTGTTGTTCCTTGTAGATAAATCAGCACTTGGACAATATAACACATAAACAACTAGGATACAGAAAATAACCTTCAAAACAACTAGAATAAGGGGTGAATATATGTGAAATTCTCTCTCTTTTGTTTATTTTTCCATACCCCTTCTTTGTTTAGCCACTCACCCTTAGCCCCATTACAAGCCAAATAAAGACCTATTTGATCTTAGCATGCAGTTTTAGAGCAATCTATGTGAGTATGAAGGGCATGTCTATGGGAGTTCATCTTAAGCCAAGTTTTGCATAATCTCAACTGAGTACATGTGCATACAGGGTTCTAATCTAGCTTAATTCTGGTGCCCGGTTATTGGCCTGAGAGGGGAACCCACTTGTGATTCTGAGATGATTCTTGAAGTAGGTTAGGTTGTATGAGATGGTTGGTGGTATGTTTGGTTGTGAGGTTAGGTTGTATGAGATGGTTGGTGGTATGTTTGGTTGTGCAGTTAGGTTGTATGAGATGGTTGGTGGTATGTTTGGTTGTGCAGGGAGGAAGTGTGATCAGTTTCATTGCTTGTTTGGTTGTGCAGGGAGGAAGTGTGATCAGTTTCATTGCTTGGAAAGTTGTGCAGGGAGGAAGTGTGATCAGTTTCATTGCTTGGAAAGTGGATTGTCCTTGGTAATTGCTTGAGGACAAGCAAAAGTTCTAGTGTGGGGGAGTTGATATCTATTATTTTGTACAATAATTCACCCCTTATTTTAGTTGTTTTAATGCTTATTTTCCTTATTCTAATGAAATTGAGAATTATTTGTGTGTTATATTATCCCAAGAGTTGAATTATCCACAAGGAGCAACAAAGGAAGAATTTTGGAGCAGTTTGGACAAGTTTTGGAAGAAAAGGAAATTACCAAGAAGAATAGGAAACAAGAATAAGAATTGGAAAAGAATTAGAAGTTTCCTAATGGGCCAAGGCCCATCTATCTCCTATATATTCTACATATTCTCTACAAGTTAAGGAGGTTCCCTTACAGAGTTCTGAACCCTAGTTTTTAGTTTATATTTTCCCCAGCATAGTTTAGATAGGGGTGAATAATTGTACAAAATAGCATATATCAGTGTGCTATGCTTGTCGTCTGCTGCAAAGAATGGAATTGCTGGGCTCAAAATGATGTCATGGAGTTTGAGGGCCTGAGTGTTTGAAAATGGCGGGGGTGCTTCCTCCGTTGCATTTGAGGGCTCAAGAAATTCAATTTGGGCGAGACAAACTTCCACATAGCAGCTTAAGGATGAACTAATGGAAATGCCATGTTTGCCCTCAACAATTAACGTTCACTTAACACCAAACCTAATGGAGGACCACGGGTGGTTATTTTGAAAAAGAAGGAGGACGACTCGTGGTTGCTTAAAAGACGAGGGACCACCGCTGGTATATCGCTAATACTCGGAGGACCAATGGAGGTATTAACTCAAAAAATATAGGTATACTAAGAAGATTGGAGAATTTAGGCCAATCACAAACTAAAGGATGGAACAGAAAATATCATTTGGAATCTTGATATTAATGTATTTTATTAGGAGTACATAAAATGAGTTTTTGACAAATACAAATCTTATATATCATAAAGTCATTTTTTGGCACTTACAAGGAAATCGAGAACATTGAAGTAAGAACGGCATATCACAAATTAAAAGATGGAATAAACAATATCAATGTAACCCTTATACTTTATTAAGCATTAGATTTTACTTGATAGCAGAGAAAATGATTTTTAGGCATATATATAGCTGTTTAGGCAGAGAAAAATAAAAAATAAAAAATAAAAAAAATAAAAGCTAGACAAAAACTTACTTTTCAAAAATCTAGCACGACATAGCTGCACCAACACAACAATAAGATCACTGAACTCTAAATTAAAATAAGGCATAAGTTGCTCCACATTTACATCCCACACTGTACAGTGTAGTTGTTTTTTCCTGGTAAAAAATGAAAAGAATAAACAGTGATTAAAACTGGAAATTAAAAATGGAAAAAATACATTGTGGAAGAAAAACCTACTCAACATCTTCTAAGACAAAATCCATCAACCTTGAAACTTTCCCACCAATCATCTTCTCTATTGGAGAAAATATCTCCACAATCATACCTATTATATCTACACAAAACAAACAGAAAAACAGGATAGTAGTGAAATATGAATTTATTAAAATGGTAACAAAAATTAATTAAAAATACTTACCAAACAATTCCTTATCATTGACACCATCCTTCCCCAAAGTAGTAGTGAAACTTTTAATCCGAAACATACAATTTGGAAAATCAATACGTTTGTACTGCTTAACAGCAGTATCAAACTTAAACTTTATCATATATCGGTGATTACTTATTTTATACTTGAAATAGTTGGTGATACATAAAAAAGCTTCGAATCCCATCAACACTGCCCTCTTGAAAATAAGACTTGTACTTTTCAACTTGATCCTTGGATATTTGCACATGTANGGTGGTATGTTTGGTTGTGCAGGGAGGAAGTGTGATCAGTTTCATTGCTTGGAAAGTGGATTGTCCTTGGTAATTGCTTGAGGACAAGCAAAAGTTCTAGTGTGGGGGAGTTGATATCTATTATTTTGTACAATAATTCACCCCTTATTTTAGTTGTTTTAATGCTTATTTTCCTTATTCTAATGAAATTGAGAATTATTTGTGTGTTATATTATCCCAAGAGTTGAATTATCCACAAGGAGCAACAAAGGAAGAATTTTGGAGCAGTTTGGACAAGTTTTGGAAGAAAAGGAAATTACCAAGAAGAATAGGAAACAAGAATAAGAATTGGAAAAGAATTAGAAGTTTCCTAATGGGCCAAGGCCCATCTATCTCCTATATATTCTACATATTCTCTACAAGTTAAGGAGGTTCCCTTACAGAGTTCTGAACCCTAGTTTTTAGTTTATATTTTCCCCAGCATAGTTTAGATAGGGGTGAATAATTGTACAAAATAGCATATATCAGTGTGCTATGCTTGTCGTCTGCTGCAAAGAATGGAATTGCTGGGCTCAAAATGATGTCATGGAGTTTGAGGGCCTGAGTGTTTGAAAATGGCGGGGGTGCTTCCTCCGTTGCATTTGAGGGCTCAAGAAATTCAATTTGGGCGAGACAAACTTCCACATAGCAGCTTAAGGATGAACTAATGGAAATGCCATGTTTGCCCTCAACAATTAACGTTCACTTAACACCAAACCTAATGGAGGACCACGGGTGGTTATTTTGAAAAAGAAGGAGGACGACTCGTGGTTGCTTAAAAGACGAGGGACCACCGCTGGTATATCGCTAATACTCGGAGGACCAATGGAGGTATTAACTCAAAAAATATAGGTATACTAAGAAGATTGGAGAATTTAGGCCAATCACAAACTAAAGGATGGAACAGAAAATATCATTTGGAATCTTGATATTAATGTATTTTATTAGGAGTACATAAAATGAGTTTTTGACAAATACAAATCTTATATATCATAAAGTCATTTTTTGGCACTTACAAGGAAATCGAGAACATTGAAGTAAGAACGGCATATCACAAATTAAAAGATGGAATAAACAATATCAATGTAACCCTTATACTTTATTAAGCATTAGATTTTACTTGATAGCAGAGAAAATGATTTTTAGGCATATATATAGCTGTTTAGGCAGAGAAAAATAAAAAATAAAAAATAAAAAAAATAAAAGCTAGACAAAAACTTACTTTTCAAAAATCTAGCACGACATAGCTGCACCAACACAACAATAAGATCACTGAACTCTAAATTAAAATAAGGCATAAGTTGCTCCACATTTACATCCCACACTGTACAGTGTAGTTGTTTTTTCCTGGTAAAAAATGAAAAGAATAAACAGTGATTAAAACTGGAAATTAAAAATGGAAAAAATACATTGTGGAAGAAAAACCTACTCAACATCTTCTAAGACAAAATCCATCAACCTTGAAACTTTCCCACCAATCATCTTCTCTATTGGAGAAAATATCTCCACAATCATACCTATTATATCTACACAAAACAAACAGAAAAACAGGATAGTAGTGAAATATGAATTTATTAAAATGGTAACAAAAATTAATTAAAAATACTTACCAAACAATTCCTTATCATTGACACCATCCTTCCCCAAAGTAGTAGTGAAACTTTTAATCCGAAACATACAATTTGGAAAATCAATACGTTTGTACTGCTTAACAGCAGTATCAAACTTAAACTTTATCATATATCGGTGATTACTTATTTTATACTTGAAATAGTTGGTGATACATAAAAAAGCTTCGAATCCCATCAACACTGCCCTCTTGAAAATAAGACTTGTACTTTTCAACTTGATCCTTGGATATTTGCACATGTATGAAACTCTCATATAATTAACATATACAAAACAAACAAAAGAATATTAAAATGGTCTATTGTTTTTTTTTTTTGGCACTTACAGGGAAATCAAGAACATTGAAGTAAGAAGGGCATCTCAAACTAAAAGATGGAAGAAACAATATCAAGGTAACCCTTGTACTTTATTAAACATTTCAAAGAACTGAAAATAAATACCATTAAAGCAACTGAAAAACACAACTTATAGCTGAATCATGAAACACACATTCACGGCTTATAATGACTTTGTTATCTGTTCCTTCAAAAACTAAATAGGTACGCACCAAACGCAACTTGATTGCCTTTGTAGTCTGCTCATGATGGATTTTAGAGCACAAAATAAACTGCCCAAACATGGTGAAAAATAAGAAGATAGTGTATACAACGAAGAAGAAGTTTGACAGTGGAAGAAGATCAACAAATTAAATCCTACCTATTTATATTGTTAATATTTGCACTTTTAATGTAAAAACCATAATTACAATTATGGCATGCGCCGGATTGCAGTCGGAAACTCTTCGAAACTAATACAGAATCATTAGAACTAAGCTAGATATAGAATAGATCACATTGGAAATCTACAACCTAAACCAACACGTTTCACAGTAAATAAATGCTTAAGTGAGATCAGTTAAAAAAAAACAATCAAAAAAGGGATAAATAACAAAATTTAAAACCCAAAAAGATAAACAACCAAATATTTTTCCATAAAATTAGGAAAAAAAATAAACCCTAAACTACAATGTTTTGGTTTGGGCTAGATTTTGGAACCAATTTGATTGGCCAAATCTATGGGCTTTATTATATATAAGGTAGTCTTTTGTCCAAATCAAAATAGTCCTGATTAAGACCATTTTATTTATCAATTGCATAATTGTAAAGTCGATGACCAAAGTAGTGAAATTCTAATAAGGAACCAAATTAGGTATTAACTCTTTTTTTTTTGTTATTTAAATTTTATTACAACTATCATCTTTAAGTAATATTGTCTCTATATGGTGGATAATTAGTACAAAAAAAAAGGTCAAATTTACCAATAGAAAAAATCTATAGTAAATTATTGAAATTTGTAGGTATTTAATTTATCATCGGATTCTCATTGGTAAAACATTAAAAAATCTTAGTGTTGAGATAAACGAGAACAAGAATCAGAAATAATGATAGAAAGTAAAGAAGTCAATATTTATGTAGCTCGCCAGTCGCCAGTGTGCCTACGTCTACGGGAGCAAAGTTATTCTTTTATTGTGATGGTAAAACATTCAAGGTTACACACATATTTATACGCAAGCCTAAAAGGTACATGTACTAATTAATTATTACCCATGTATCGTACCGCGGGGGCGTTGCTCGGCACCCCCGACCCACCCCGCGTTACGCAACAAAAGAGAAAAAAAGTAACCCAAATAGGTGTTGGACTCCACTCCGCTTTGCAACATGAACTTCGGTACACTTCAGTCACTCATCTTTCTTCCATCCAATAACACATATCATCCTCCAATACATATGAGCCATACACAACAAATCTCCACCTTGGCAAATATGCCCCTTAGAAGAAAAAATTTATCTCAATATGCCTATGGATGGATCGGGGTAACCAAACTCATCTAGATAGCATCTAGAAACAGCCAACAAACTCAAACAATGTTTGAACTTGTCAATAGTAATTGTCCTTTTTAATATGTCTGTTGCATTTTCACTAGTATGAATTTTCGCCAATAATATCTCACCATAATCAACCAACTCTCTAACCTTATGAAACCTCACATCAATATTGTAACACCCCAATTTTCAACTCTTACATTTATTACAAAATCCGTAATAAAACGCTGCGGAAGCTTACATCATATCAACAGAAAATCGGGTGCTACCGCCACACCTAGAGTGAATTCTATCACCTCTTTGACAAACTCCACTCTAAGTGCACAGGCTAAACTTACAACATTAATAACAATCCCTGTCTACATCAAAGAGTAGACCTCAACCTGTACTTCCCTTCTATTCCGAGCTCATCGGCTACAGGGGCCCACACTAATCTGCAACTGATAAGAAACACATTGAAGTGCAGTTAGCGCGACGGCTAAGTAAGGAAATCCGATGTCACTCAAAAGTAGACAAAGGTTTGAAAACATAATCATTTGGAAAATAGTATATCGTTCAGTGAATCAAAATCCACTCGTCTCGTAAGACAAAATCATTTCTTTCTCAAAGACGTTACAGAGTAACTCTTTACTCATTTTTAAAACTTCCTTAGTTTCATATAGTAAGAGTGAGGCCTACAACCTCGGGCCATG
>NC_044924.1:27079851-27128659 GCF_003576645.1 Ipomoea triloba
GTAAGTTTCATAAACATTTTTGGATACACTTCATATGTCCATCTCACACTTAAAATCAACCAACATCCTTAACTATCGTCCTCAACAACTTTCACTATGATCAACACCATTAGATCATAACTTGAGGATATCGTACATCCAAAATATATATAAATTCTAATAGGTAAGGTCATTGCCTAACCATAACCCAAAAACATCCAACAACTACTTTCTCAAGATTCACCATATACAACCTTTATCTCAACATTTCCATATGACAATTTCCTCAATACACATCATAATAATATCTTTACCTAACTTTATCACCATTAACTCACTAACTACCTCACAATTATCATTAACACATCCATAATCATACTAAGCATAATTCAGAAAATTCAGCTTGGCGCGGTCCGAAAGATTGAGCCGGTAAAAATAGTTCCCGAACTCTTTTTCACTTGAAATTTTTATGGTAGAATCCCAACTTATAGTACTTGATGTCCATAAAAAGTTTTGGTCATTTTGGTCCGCGAATAAACACAGAAAATTCCATCTTTGCCCTTGGCAGTGTGCTGTCCGGAATTTTTCTCTCTCTGGACCAGTTTTTGGAAAAAATTCGAAAACCATACTTCCACTACTCCGATCATTATGAAATTTTATATGCGGGTTCTACACTTATAGAACTACATGTCTAAAAAAAATAGGATCAAAATACCTTACCAATATTTCCCAATAAATCTCGGAAGTTACTGCCAGAATCTACCCTGATTTCCTTTCACTATTTTCACAAGTATAAGCCTATATGGACATAAATATAACATATACAGCATATCCAAGCTATGAACATGTATATAAAAATATTCCAAAGCTCCAAACACATTTTCAACCAAATAATCAATTATCAATTCAAGTGACTAAACCAACTTAAGGGAATTCCTTACCTCAAAGGTTTATTAACACCTTAGGAAGAAATTTTGGATCCTTTCCCCAATTTTCACCTTAAAACCTAGGTTCAAAATCAACACCATAACATCATGTATCAAGAAATTAAACATAGATTCATAACCTAGGAAGGATTACAAAGCTTTCTACCGAATAATATCGAAAACTTACCGAATAAATTGGAAGTTTAGAAGGATTTGGCTATGGAACTTTGGAAGAAAAAATGGTGGAAGATGATCACACCTCTCTCTCTCTCTTTTTGGCATTTGGGGAAGAAAAGGGAAAAAAAATTCCTTTTATATTTAATCCCAACTTATGGGATAAGCTTTAGGAAAAAAAATAATAAAATAATAAAATATCTCCACAACATATCAGTTGTGGTCCAAACAGATAAAGTTTCGGTGGAAAATAATCCAGAAAGAATAATTTTCGAAACCACAAATTTATTCCAGTCAAAAGCTCCAAAATGGGCTAGGTTCGGTACACTGCGGAAATTTCGCGGTGTACGATCAGAAATAAATTTCGACCCTTATAGCTCATCCAATTTCAACTTAACTAAGGCGAAGTTCATACTTAGTCATAACATGCCTAATCATCAATTTTTAAGGAAATCCGAGCTGAAAATTCGTCCTCGAAAAATTTTACGGTTCGTGACCGGCACATACGATCGCAGCTTAATAACAACTATACTTACTTATAAAAATTCTTTCGAAATATCTGAAGATCATAACTTAGGAATGTCAACGCCTTAGGATAATGTTAATAAAATACGGGGTATTACACTCTACCCTCCTTAAAAAGAGTTTCGTCCCCGAAACTTCTTTCTTATCATCTATGGTTTCAAAAGACTACTACTATTCCCCAAAGATTCAAACTTAAAGTTCAAACCTAGATCTCAACCTTGAGCTCTGATACCACTTTGTAACACCCCAATTTTCAACTCTTACATTTATTACAAAATCCGTAATAAAACGCTGCGGAAGCTTACATCATATCAACAGAAAACCGGGTGCTACCGCCACACCTAGAGTGAATTCTATCACCTCTTTGACAAACTCCACTCTAAGTGCACAGGCTAAACTTACAACATTAATAACAATCCCTGTCTACATCAAAGAGTAGACCTCAACCTGTACTTCCCTTCTATTCCGAGCTCATCGGCTACAGGGGCCCACACTAATCTGCAACTGATAAGAAACACATTGAAGTGCAGTTAGCGCGGCTAAGTAAGGAAATCCGATGTCACTCAAAAGTAGACAAAGGTTTGAAAACATAATCATTTGGAAAATAGTATATCGTTCAGTGAATCAAAATCCACTCGTCTCGTAAGACAAAATCATTTCTTTCTCAAAGACGTTACAGAGTAACTCTTTACTCATTTTTAAAACTTCCTTAGTTTCATATAGTAAGAGTGAGGCCTACAACCTCGGGCCATGGCACTCCAGCCCTCCCGTAGGTTCCTCCCTTATCCCAACCCCGGGCCGTGGCACTCAAGCCTTCCCGTGGGCACCTCTCCTTATTCCAACATGACGACATAACGGCGAATAGACTTCGCTCTAACAATATAACGACCACTGGGCAAGGGCACTTAAAGCCACCCGTGGGTCAATCAAGGTCCTCCTCAACTTACTTTAGAAACTACGGTTTTGAAAACATGATTCTTCCTTCAATTTTTCTTACTCAAATCATTTCTTTTGGACATATTTCACCAATGAGTCCAATATTTGAAATCGGCTACCTCTTTAGCCCCTGAAGGATTTTCAAACATCATTTTCTCAAACAATAAGGTTTTGACAACCTTTATATCAAAATAGCATACGTTTTTCAACGTAAGTTTTCATAAACATTTTTGGATACACTTCATATGTCCATCTCACACTTAAAATCAACCAACATCCTTAACTATCGTCCTCAACAACTTTCACTATGATCAACACCATTAGATCATAACTTGAGGATATCGTACATCCAAATATATATAAATTCTAATAGGTAAGGTCATTGCCTAACCATAACCCAAAAACATCCAACAACTACTTTCTCAAGATTCACCATATACAACCTTTATCTCAACATTTCCATATGACAATTTCCTCAATACACATCATAATAATATCTTTACCTAACTTTATCACCATTAACTCACTAACTACCTCACAATTATCATTAACACATCCATAATCATACTAAGCATAATTCAGAAAATTCAGCTTGGCGCGGTCCGAAAGATTGAGCCGGTAAAAATAGTTCCCGAACTCTTTTTCACTTGAAATTTTTATGGTAGAATCCCAACTTATAGTACTTGATGTCCATAAAAAGTTTTGGTCATTTTGGTCCGCGAATAACACAGAAAATTCCATCTTTGCCCTTGGCAGTGTGCTGTCCGGAATTTTCTCTCTCTGGACCAGTTTTGGAAAAAATTCGAAAACCATACTTACTACTCCGATCATTATGAAATTTTATATGCGGGTTCTACACTTATAGAACTACATGTCTAAAAAAATAGGATCAAAATACCTTACCAATATTTCCCAATAAATCTCGGAAGTTACTGCCAGAATCTACCCTGATTTCCTTTCACTATTTTCACAAGTATAAGCCTATATGGACATAAATATAACATATACAAGCATATCCAAGCTATGAACATGTATATAAAAATATTCCCAAAGCTCCAAAACACTATGTTTCAACCAAATAATCAATTATCTAATTTCAAGTGACTAAACCAACTTAAGGGAATTCCTTACCTCAAAGGTTTATTAACACCTTAGGAAGAAATTTTGGATCCTTTCCCCAATTTTCACCTTAAAACCTAGGTTCAAAATCAACACCATAACATCATGTATCAAGAAATTAAACATAGATTCATAACCTAGGAAGGATTACAAAGCTTTCTACCGAATAATATCGAAAACTTACCGAATAAATTGGAAGTTTAGAAGGATTTGGCTATGGAACTTTGGAAGAAAAAATGGTGGAAGATGATCACACCTCTCTCTCTCTCTTTTTGGCATTTGGGGAAGAAAAGGGAAAAAAAATTCCTTTTATATTTAATCCCAACTTATGGGATAAGCTTTAGGAAAAAAAATAATAAAATAATAAAATATCTCCACAACATATCAGTTGTGGTCCAAACAGATAAAGTTTCGGTGGAAAATAATCCAGAAAGAATAATTTTCGAAACCACAAATTTATTCCAGTCAAAAGCTCCAAAATGGGCTAGGTTCGGTACACTGCGGAAATTTCGCGGTGTACGATCAGAAATAAATTTCGACCCTTATAGCTCATCCAATTTCAACTTAACTAAGCAGGAAGTTCATACTTAGTCATAACATGCCTAATCATCAATTTTTAAGGAAATCCGAGCTGAAAATTCGTCCTCGAAAAATTTTACGGTTCGTGACCGGCACATACGATCGCAGCTTAATAACAACTATACTTACTTATAAAAATTCTTTCGAAATATCTGAAGATCATAACTTAGGAATGTCAACGCCTTAGGATAATGTTAATAAAATACGGGGTATTACAAATATGCTTAGTTCTAACATGATATACTTTATTTTTAGCCAAAAAAGACGGCACTCAAACTATTACAATGTAACTGGCCTCCACCTTGCTCAATACTAATTACTTTTTCTTTTGAAAATCAATACTAATTACTTAATCTAACCTAAAAGCCACAAAGCCTCTTTAGTTGCCTTAGTCATAACCATGTATTCTGCTTCAGTTGTAGACACAACTACAAGATGTTGAACTGATGACCTCCAACAAACAAGACCACCAAAAGAAATATACCTTGTTGTATAATATTTTAAGAATATTTGGAACAGTAAATAATTATTGAAATTATAACACCAAATATTATATAGTGCAATTGAAAAGATGCATAGTTTGGATCGATTATGTTTTGTGATGTTATCCTTGCATGAATTTGACCAAATCATTGTTGAATTAATAGCTAATGTGTAGATGTAGGCATCCGATGATGAAACTTTAGTGATTTTATATATCAGTGTTTAGGATTTGTATAACTTGGGCAAATTTGCTCTTTGAAAAAAAAAACATAATATCACCAGTTTGAATTACACATTATTGAAAACCTCTTTGTAGACGACATTGGTAGTACTAACAAAATCTTGTCCATCATCGTCTAGCGCTAACGCCTTCAATTCGGGCCATCAGGATAAGTGACTCGGAAAAAAGTCACGTACAATTGACCGTGATTAAACACCGGTTTACCCTACATGAATTAGTGTTTGACCCTGGCTTTTGTTGATAGTCATGGCATATGCAAGCATCAATGAGAATTGTTTACGCTGAAACTTGAATGGCAATCTCATATTAGAAAGAGTGAAAGACATTCGGGGATAAGAATTTTGGTTCCTTCATGTGTCCCATTAACTATTCTTGCTTCGACAATGTGATATACCAATCATACGACGATGAGACCCGTACAGTTGCAAAGAGTAAGAGGGTAGTCTATATTCCGCAATAACATAACAGGTGCACCAACCTTTAATCTCAATGAATGATTAGGGAGTCCAAACCATCTCAAACTATTTAGAAATTCAGGAGTATGTATTTTTGATAGATTTTCACCGTCTGATTCTGCCTTACACAAACAGTCACAACTTAAATATGTTCTTCTTTCTGTAGTATTCATGTCGCACATGTATTGATTAATTTGATAATAAAATCAAATAAGTACATAATAATTAACAAATTAATTGGAGTAAATCAATAATTTAAAACAACAAATAAATAAAAATTTATATAATAAAATGTAAAGGGTATTACAAATAATTTGAATTTGAGTTGTATTACCATTCCTATGCATATTAATAGGTGTTCTTGGAGATCAAACCATAAAATTGATCGTACAATGCTTCACTACCAGTCACTGTCATTATTTATACCCGAGGGAAGAAAATTAAAAATTGCATAGTAGTGTTTTGGGGGGAAAGTTAAAATAGAGGATTTTGTTTTTATTAATAGTATAGATAGATAGTATAGATTAGGCTGCAAGGAAGTTTTATGCACAGTTATATTGTATTTGGAATTGTATTAACATATTTTAATGTACAAGAATATGAACTGTATTATCATATTTTACAATATTACGTAAATCTTAATAGTTTAGAACTATTTTGGGCAGAAAATTAAAATTTGAGAATTTTGTTTTACTTAATAGTATAGATATAGATATAGATTAGGGCTATGTTTGGCAAACCTAGCTGAAACAGTAGCTGAAAGCTGAAAAGTAGCTGAAAGCTGAAAAGTTATAAGCTCGAAGCTGAAATCTTAAGAGCTGTTAAGCTAGCTGTTATGCTTAAAAGTGTTTGGTAAAATTAGCTTTTTGATAAGTTGATAAATGTAAAAAGACTAAAAAGGACATCTTCATAAAAGTTAAATAGTTTTAAATTTAAATAGGTTTGTTTACATATTAAAATATAAAATAATGAAATTAATATAATTTAATAAAATATAAAGTAAGAACATATATTTAAAAATATATAAAGTAAAACAAGATGTTTATAGTTCATAAAATTAGTTCATACAAAAATTATTGTTCAAACACAAATATCAAATTAAAATTACAACGAAACATATTGAAGAAAAAATGCCAAAAGAATTTTAATTGGGAGGGATAAATGATGTCATTTATATAAAATAATAAGGATAAAGATGGAAAAAAGTTAAGAAGCTACAAGCTTATTTTTGAAAAGCTATCTGAAGTAGCGTTTCAAAATAAGCTCTTATTTTAAGCTACTAGCTTATTTTGAGAACATTACCAAACAAAGCTTATAGCTTATTAGTAGCTTAAAATAAGCTATAAGCTCCTAAATAAGCTCTGCCAAACACAGCCTAGATATAGATTTTTAATAAATCTCAAACTCCACAGTCCAGAAGCCCTAATTCCACAAAACTCCTAAATCCAAAACTCCACAGTCCAGACGCCCTATTTCCATAAAACTTCACGCCTTCACGGACAGTCGGACACACATCTCTCGCGCCGACACACCATCATCCCTCACCCTGTCCCCTTCGGCCTCCGGCACTTCTCCGGCGAATAGTAGCTCGGTGAACGGTAGCTAGGCAACTGGTAGCTGTGTGCGTAGACTTTGAACGACGCTTCTGTCGCTCTCCTTCTTGTAGCTCTGCAAATATTTAAATCCCTTAATTTACAGGTGAATATGGTTTTGTAAGTTTATTTTTATTGTTTTACAATTACAATGGTTCTTTACAATAGGAGCTTCCTACAATAGGCAGTCCAATTTGATGGAGAGTTGTGTGCTAGGGTTTTGGACGTTCTTGAGTGCAATGAGTGTACAATAGTATTTGGTTTACTTATGAAGTCTCATTTTTAAAGTAACTTTGGTTTATGAATTCTGTGAAAGTACTCTGAATGTTTTCTGAAAGAATGAGACAGTCAATCGGCTTCACACTTTCTCCAGTGCTCATAGCTGAAAGCTGAACAAGATAGGTTTTTGAAGATTTATTCAGCTTGTGTATATTCATACATGTAGTTTTTTGTTGAGCTTCTAGAAGGTAGAGCAGAAGAGGAATGATAAATGAACTTGGGGAAAACCTCTCTTGTGAGCATGGGTCTTAGGTAGAATGAAAGACTGTTTTCTTGCTATTTTACCGCGGTGGGTATTACATAAGGAAATAAGACAATTATGATCAGACTGTTTATCAAGTCTATAAAAAGCACCTTGTCAACATGCACAGTTATATTTCCAGATGAGGGGGGTAGGGTATTAGTATATCTAGTCCATAATTTAAATGTGAGAATTTGTCTTCTAAAAAAGGAAATATTGAATGAATTGATCGTAAATTCTGTGATTTTAATATTTTTTTGCGCTCTAATATGAATCGTAAAGAAAACGGAATTTCCACAATAAAAGCAAACCCCTCTGATAGCAGTTTAGAATACAAACTCTTGTTGGGCCCAAAAATTTGACTTTTGTTAGAANTAAAATAGATCTGTTGATAAATTCGAGTAATTAAGCGTTTCACAATTTGAAAACTCAATTTCTTTTCATACCCGGTATTTTTAAAAGAAATCGACCTATTTACACCATGATCATGAGCAAGTGCATAAATAGACTCCTGAAAGAGAAGTGGATATAGGAAGTTGTGTTGTTGAGATCTCTCTGGCTGTAAATATCTTTGAATTTGCTCCATTTTAATTTGGATTTGGACCAAAGGCAGAAGATTTTGAGGGTTATCAAATGATACATAGTGCGATACAGTCAAAACAAGGTATTTATATATAGTAATAATAAATAGAGTTCGAATAAGAAATACCTTGGAACCTGGGAAACTTTATACAGTCAATGAAATGGGCTTGAGGGTGCCTTTTAAGTTGTAAAGTAATCAATTGAGTGAACCAGAAGAGATTTAATGTCAAATGCATTTCAAACTATCACAGGAGAATTCTGTGCTCTTACCCCCTGCAATTTTCTTGCTGTTTGATTAAGTATGACTACCTGTGTCTATATTTGTTTTTATACTTGTCTAGATTGGCTGTTTGGTTTTCTGAATTATGTGTATGGTTGGATGCTAAATGTTTAAAGATGAAATATTAAGATGAGCAACAGTTGAATTTTTGTTTTTATTTATTAGTGCTCTTATAAGGCATTTTGAGAAGATCTTTTTCCTGTATTTCAGCAGAGTTTATGGCTGAAATTGATAAAAGCATTGATGAACATGAAAATGATGGACCATTAGAGATGGCACCAGAGACAGAGCTAGAGCAAGAGGGGGAGATGGAGCCTGAGCTGGAGCAGGAGGAATCTCATCCTGAGCAAAAGCCAGAAATAGAAAATGCTTTGACTACCGAAGGGGGTGATAGGTGGCCTGGGTGGCCTGGAGAAAGTGTATTCCGGATGTTGGTGCCTGCGCAAAAGGTTGGTAGTATTATTGGACGGAAGGGAGAGTACATTAAAAAGATGTGTGAAGAGGCAAAAGCTCGCATTAAGATTCTTGATGGTCCTCCAGGAACAGCAGAGAGAGCTGTAAGTGCAACTTTCTGTTATATGTGTTTATTGTTTTCAGTTTTCCATAGAAAATGGTTATAGCCACATGTAATCTCATTCTGCTTAAGCTTCATCACTTGTTTGCACCCTAATATTATTTTAAAATGCTAACTTATCAATCTCCAAGTTAAATATAAGGTAGTGACTGTGAGGAGTGTGTTATAAGTTCACATTTAGTTGTCTTTGACTGCAAATTAAATAAATATCCTTTATTCATGTTCTTTAGGACTGAATGGGAATTGCACAACTTTTAGTGAATGGGGATTCAAGCAAATAATTATCATAGAAGTTGTATGGACGTATGGTTGTATGAGCTAGGGCTATAGATTGAAATGGGAAGAATTGGAGTGCCTAGACAAAATCACAAAAATAGGCAGATTTTTATTACCTAAATGTGATTGACCCTAAAAAGTCTGTAATCTGTGTTTTCCTTCTCTGTCATTCTTGTTCAGTTAATATTTCTCAAACCTTCAACTTTAGCTGCTGGTGGAATTTTTCTGATTGTTCATATTCTTGTTCAAACATTCCCTAGCATGTTTAACAAGTAATTGAACTTATATTCAGAGCTGAATATCCATAGTTATGAGGATTCCAAAGTACATCATGTTCTGGAACCCAGAAAATTGGTCTTAAACCTAGGAAATGTGTTGACATAAAATCATCCTCCAAATATATCCAGGAAATTGGTTTTGAAATTATGTCAAATGCACTTGGGAAATGCTTTTCTAACATACTTTGATTCAAACACATTTCCCAAACTAATTTTGCCTATTTTTTTATGAGATTCAAAATTTATGTATTTTTGTCTGGCCAACTCCAATTCTGTCCATTTTAGTCAAAAGCCCATATGAGTCAGGCAGTCAGCAGTGCAGAATTACTATATCACTTTCGGGGGCCAAGTGTAATGTGTTTTATTAACAAAATAGTTATAGGGACCGATGCATCCTTTACTACCGTGTATACAGTAACTAACTACAGTGCTAGGGGTATAGCTTGAACACACTGATAACACTAGAATGTTTTCACTTTCTGGTAGGGTGTAGATTTATAGAAACTGAATTTTTCCTGTGTTTCTTTCTTTTCATCATTCTTTTGCTAAGAATTACATTGCTACCTTCTACTTCGAAACGGGATGGGTGACATTTTTATTCTATGAAGGATTGTGATGTTTTATGATTTATCTCATTCTTTTGAAGGTTATGGTATCTGCTAAGGAGGAGCCTGATTCTTCTCTGCCACCTGCTATAGATGGTCTTCTAAGGGTTCATAAACGTGTTGTGGATGGGTTGGACAGTGATCCTTCTCATTCGCCACCTACTGTAAGTGGAAAGGTTTCAACAAAGCTGCTTGTGCCAGCTGCACAGGCAGGGAGTTTAATTGGAAAACAAGGAACAACTGTCAAATCCATTCAGGAAGCTTCTAATTGTATTGTTAGAGTTCTTGGAGCAGGTTCTTCCTCTTTCCTTCTATTTATACTCATAATCTGGGATTTACATATATACATTATGCTGTTTATTTTGGTTTACGGTGTTTGGTTAAGCAAGAAGTTAGAGTAGTATTGAAGCAGCTAAGCTTTAAAAATTAGCTGTAAATTGTAATAATTTCAATTTAAATATCTCACTTCAAAAGCAAAAACATAACTTTAATGAAATTTAACATTTTTTTTTCTAAAAATGCCTCATGCATATCCTTTAAGGCATTATCTCAATTGAATCATGGCAATATGGCATATCCTAATAATATTTCTTATGTGCTGCAGTTCACATTACACAACCATACATGGATATTTGTGGCTTTTGTGTGTTCTTTCTCTTGAATTGAATAGCATTTGTTGATGGAAAGAATACAGGAAAAAATTTTGAAGACTTGTTTAGTGAGGGTTTTCTTCATTGTAAGATTAGGTTAGGCGTGTGCAGCATTCAATTATCTTATGATGGAATTATGGAAAAAGACCTGCTGAAAGTTTAGAGCTCAAAAGTTGCCAAAAATAGGAGTGAAGGATGCGGGAATAGAGGCCTAAGAATAGTGACTCAAATATTATGTAGTCCGTTGTTGATTTCTTTGTTGGGTTTTGAAAAGGTCTGAATATGGAACTAGTCACACATGACATAAGAAGGGGAATAAGTAATCCTAAGGTTTCAAAAACATCACATGTGTACACAAACACATGCTGGAGCATAAAATTGGTTGGGTGTGTCTCAATAAACTGAACTTTAACATATAGTAACAATCATAATATATTTATAAACTTCATTGTCCCTCGGGAAGAATTTCAAAAATCATCTCTTAGAGAAGTGTGTGTGAGAGAGAAAAGGACAATTGGTAAAGAATTCTCCATTTAATGGAAACTGAACACATTGAGACTATCTGTACAAAAAAACAAAGACATGAAACTGAATACATTGATAGCCTATACTCAATTATTAAGGGCCAATCTTCGCATCTAATCTTAAGAGAAGGTTTTCAATAATTTGGATTTTCTCTGTATTTTAGGATCGGGGTAGGTAATGGCTTTTTAAGCCTTAAAAATGAACCATTTTAATGTAGCATACATCTTCAGGAGGACCTTGCATAATGTTGGAGCCTTGCACATTTAATCTGATTTTATCTTCCATGGGTTGTGTTATGGAAATTGCTAGGTTTCACCATTGTGTTTTTGTTGCATGGGAGTAAATGGTGTATTCGTGTAATATTGAAACCTAAAGTTATCTTTTATTTGTAGGAAAATTTTCTTGTTCAATACTATGGCTCCAGATCTCATGATGACCCTCCTGGCTCCAGGGGTTGTCTTAGTTTTTTTTGTACTAGGTATGTGTTGTATGATCACCTATAGGCTTTAACATGCAAATGACAACCTAATAGCTTAAGAGCTTTTTAGTGTTAGGGTCATGTCATTTTGTCACTCCAGCCTCCTTTAGAGAACCTAGAAAATAGGTAGATGATTACTAATTGGATTAAATATGAATACAAAATAAGGGTAAAAGATAATGATGAAATAACTGTTACAATGGTGTAGTTATAGATAATCAATAAAGATTAAAGACAAATCACAATGTTGATTAAATATCAGTACAAAATAAAGGTAATAGGATGAGGATGAAATAACTGTTACAATAGTGTAGTTATAGATAATCAATAAAGATAAATCATATGATGAGTATATTTATAATTTATAGACTTTCAATTGACTTGCCTCTTCTCCAGCATCATACCAATTTAACTGTTGTAATATTTTATTAAAGCTTCTCCATTCTGAGCCATAGGGGATTAAGAAGTTAGCACATTTAGTAATTCTTTGAATTGGCTCTACAGCAGTATGTGTATTTATAAGTAGCTCTATGTCAATATGTAAAAAATTGAATTGCATTCATTTTTTTTTTTTTGAAGTTCTACCGTTTTGTAGTATTACAAAGAATGAGGACTTAAAAGAGTTACCATACTTGGGAATATTGTGATTATTATACACACCTCTTCTTTTTTGTCTTCTTTTGCTTGTCTAATATGGGCTGTATCTTTCACTGATGCAAGTAACTTGTCTGATTTCTGATGAGATAAGTAAAACATTGCAGAGGACCTTCCGGTGTTTGCCTTGCCAGATGATAGGATTGTTGAAGTTGTTGGGGAGCCTACTGGTGTACACATGGCAATTGAGTTAATTGGCTCTCACCTCAGGAAGTTTTTAGTTGATCGTAGCATAATTCCAATCTTTGAAATGCAGGTAAGCGCACTTTATCATTACAACACATTCTAGGGTCTGGATTTTGATTAGTTGAAAGATATCATGTTGTTGCTTTTTAGATGCAAGCACCGAATCCTCCTGTCGAACATGTACCTCCCCAATCATGGGGTCCTCCGCCTCAAGCTTATCATCCAAATGCTGTTGGAGGTCCTGGATATGGTTCTAGTCCTCATTTTATGCCACCTCCCAGGCAACGTGATAATTATTATCCTCCACCTGATATGCCACCTCCAGTGGAGAGACCTCCTCATCAGGGTATATCTGCCTATGGAAGAGAAGCTCCAATGACAGTTCATGCACCGTCCAACAACCAGTCAGGATCAACCGTAATTACTCAGGTGACTTCTCTTACTATATAAGCAGTGTGTACCAGTGTTAGGGGAGAGAGTCAAATCATTTTGTTTATGATAGAATTAAGAACCCCACAGGATAGTATGTCTTCTACTGGATAAATAAGGTATAGCTTTTGCTGTAATAAGTTCATTTTGACACCTTGTAGTCTGCAGTATGTCAGTTTGGTATCTTGTTTTGTTTTCTCCTCTAACCCAATCCTTCCAGATTCCATTGACTAAAATGGTTGCATTGATGAATAGGGGCATAGGTGTTAGATTCTGATTTGGCAAGCCTGTTACTTTGGTTTTACAAAATGACTAGTTTAGCATTGGTGTCATCTCGAGTTGGTCTCGAGAAGGGGGTTATTCTTGGTGATTTTTATCAGAGTTGATAAAAATTGCTTTTAATCTTCAACCTTGGACATTCTGTTGGCTAGTTTAGCATGACATTTTAGCTTTCTTGCCTAAGAATGCTATGTCCTTGGGTCCTTCACTTATCAAACTACTAAAATAAAATGGAAAATATATTCCCTCACTTCATTTTGGTCTGGTGTTGTATATATGAGAAACTACTAAAACAAACAACTGTTAATGCAATGCAGATGGTATATTCCTCAGGCATTTTTGACCTGGAATTGTATACTTGAGAAACTGCTAAAAGAAACAGGATAAAAGTGATAATTATGATAATTTGATGTTGAAACTTTTCAGATCACACAGCAAATGCAAATCCCACTGTCTTATGCTGATGCCGTTATTGGGACAAATGGTTCAAGTATAAGTTACATTCGGAGGGTCAGTGGTGCTACTGTTACCATACAGGAAGCAAGGGGAGTTCCTGGGGAGATGACAGTTGAGATAAGTGGGACTGCTTCTCAAGTCCAGACTGCACAGCAGTTGATACAGGTAATCTTTCTTGTCCTCGCCTTTGAATTATTATTATTATTTAAATCGCTGGATTCCTGTTTCAGTAGTATTTGTGAATCTGATATATTATTTATTTTTCTTATTACACTTTTCTCTAGTTCTATAGTCTATTTCACAAACATAGATGTAGCATATAACTAGATATGAATTGACAGCATTCCATGAAAATGTGGAATGAATCCCATCTTCTGTGGTTACTGTAAACTTTAGATGTAGAAGCATACAACTCAAGGAGTACTTTTCTTCCCCTAAAATACAATTTTCATCTCCCTATATAGTTTCTTTTCCCATCAGAGAAAAAGAATAAACCTGGAGTTAAATCATCCATGAAATGTGGGGATTAATCTTTCCAGATTCCAATTGACAATTGTTCCTGATAGCTGATGCCTGCTCTCTTGAGATGAGGTGGGACCCCCCATATGTGGTGGTGCATATTCTAGCATCTTAAACACCAATTAGTGTCCACGGCACACATTACATCCTGGCTGCCTAGGTCACATTAACTGGTTGAATCCCATACTTAATAGCCAAACTTTTTCAGTCATGTTACTCTCGCGAGTGACTACATAGATTAACCTCGTTTTTCTGCTACAAGTGTTGTTTTTAACTTTTGGTATCTTTCGATTATTTTTGTGTTGCAGAATTTTATGGCGGATGCTGCGGCTGCTCCACAGACTCAGCAAGCTCCTCTTGCTGATCAAGGCTACAGTGCTTATGCACCCCCAGGGTCGATGTACTCGTCAGCCCCGCAAAACACAGGTATTCCTGGGCAAACTGGGGGCTACAGTTCAGTGTATGGTTCCAACTATGGCTATTAATCAGCGTCATGAGAAGCTTGATATCAGCTTTTTCCATTCTTTCCAACCTGTTATCTTTTTTTATTTATTTCTTTTTTATTTGGGGGTATAAAAAACCTAATAATCCCTAAGAAATTTGGCTGATATCTGTTATTGTACTACTAAATAGGCCTAGAAACAAACATCAAGTTGTACGATAGGTGTATTGTACCGTTTAGCTCTTGGCAACATTGAACCTAACCTTACCTTGCTTTGTCTGTCTTGCTTGTCAATTGATATGCTATTAGTATTTAGCCTTACCTCAAATGTTCGGTTCTCGATGTGTACTGCATGATGAGTATTTACTTAAATTGTAATGATTAGTAGGCTATCTGTATCCATGTAATTTTTTGAATTCTACATGTATTCCCAAATATTATTCCTTGATGTGGCGTGTGACGGGCTCTGATAAATTATTTTTTCATGTGGGTCTCAATACAAGTGTCAACATCAAGATTTTGTATGGGAGTAAAAGTTGGAAGTATAAAGTGAGAGCACATCTAGGAAGTATAAAGTTGAACTTGATAGCAACTTCAATGGCTAAAGTGAAGTAAATTGCTGTCAAACGTTATTGTGCTCAAATTTTATGGACTAAGCAGTCTTTATTGGACTATGAAATTGTAGCTAAGGAGATCAACATCATGTATGGCAACACAAGTGCCATAGCCATAACTCAAAATCATGTCTTGCACTCAATGATGAAACATATTGATGTCCGCCATCACTCCATAAGAGATCATGGGGAGAAAAAGAATGTTAAGATTGAATATGTCAACACGGAGAAACAGCTTGCAGACATCTTAACAAAGCCCTTATGTGAGTCGAGACTTAAAACTAAAAATCGAGCTACGTATAATCAATATGAGGTAAAAAAAAATTGAAAATAATATGAGGCAATTTTGAATGTCGTTTTGGATCAAGGTCCATAATGCAGGGTGGATCTTGATCCATGGTATAACAATTGCCTAGTTAATAGTGGAAGCAGTTTTAATGATTTTTATGCACAATCCATAATAAACTTGCCATCATGCACCGTCATTAAAACAATTTTCTATCAGAACGTCTCACGAATCTTTATTTGTAAAACAGATCGTGTTTTTTATAAATATTACAATATCCCTCATAAATATTATGGAGTACAATTTGTCTCATAAGTAATTTTTCAACTCCTAATATTACAATTTGCCAAGGACCTTGTAGTCCAGTGGCATCAAACCCTTCCCTTTATACGGGAGGTGGTGGGTTCGAGCCTCAGTGGGGGCAATGCTGACTCTTGTGCTTCAATAGGTTGAGAAAAGTAGTTATGAACAGATACTGCATTGTAATAGAGTTAGTAGTATTCAAAAAAAAAAAAACTCCTAATATTACATTTTGATTTAAAAATATTATATATATATATATATATATATATATATATATATATATATGATCATGTAAATATGTACGGTACGCTATGTATATGTAAAATGTATGGAAATAGAGAGAAAAATCAAGGAAATTGGCTCAAGAAGCTTTTCTTATTCATTCTTTAGAGAAGTTGTAGAGAGTAGAAGAGAAGTCTCCATCTTAGAGAGACACCAGAGAAAAGAACCCCTTAATTGAAGGACTAATGTCCTTTATATAGGCCTAAGAGCTGACCCGATGACTTTGACTTTGATCAAAACCGTTTGACCTCGACTCGACTACAAAAATGGGAGCGTGGACATATAGGGAGGTCAAAATTGGGAAATATTCTCTATCAAGTAGCCCCATGTCCGTGCTCCTGACGTCGAGCTAATGAGGAAGGATACGGGCTGGAAAATCTTACTATATAGTCCGCGACTTACGCTGGTTGCCTTGTTAAAAACCTTAGACTAAGAAAAAACCCAATGGAAAAAATCTTAACCAAGGAAAAAAGAGTACACAACCTTAAGCGCCAATGAGGAAGATTCCGGGTTGGAAAAATTGATTGTATAGTCCGTGACTTGCGCCCGTCTCCTCGTTAAAAATCTTAGACTAAGAAAAAACTCGATTGGAAAAAATCTTAGCTAAGGAAAAAAGAGTACAACCTTAAGCATAGTCTTTTGGACTAGAAGAGTCGCGCGAACTCTCCCGATCTAGTGATCAGATTTCCGATTTGAGAGGTCAAATTTTACTGATCTAATGACCGGATTATTAGTTATGACCAGGAGGTCAAACTAATCATGATTTAGGGATTCAATTTTACCAATCGAGGGACTAGACTTGCCTACGATCTAAAGTTCGAACCTTACCAATCAAAAGATTGGGTTTCACAAATCGGGAGATTGAATTTTTAATGAGATCTAGCGATCAAGTCTTTACCAATCAAGGGATTGGATTTATTCAGGGTCTAAGGACCTCTATTGATCTTACCGATCATAAGTGGGGAACACTTCTCCCAATGCCCTTTACTTAGGCTAATCGACCGTGACTAGTTTGAGCTTGGTCAAACCTTGACCTAAATTACCCGGCTCCAAGATCGTTCTTAGTTGATCGCGCGTGGTTAGTTTTGATTACCACGTTAATCATTATGACGGATTTTTAAAAATCGAAATTATTTGAACGAGACATTTTTTCCCCTTTTATGCTCGGTTTACGAACCGAGAATCCCAAGTGGAGGGACGCTAGGAGACTCGAAAGTCTAATGAGATCGCAAAGGTCAATATGCTCGGGAATTGCATTACGGTCGGGAATTGCTTTAGTGAGCTCCGTAGGTCGAGGGAGTTGCCCTACAATCCTATGTTGCGAGAATCGTCAGCACAAGGGAGTAGATACGATGGTTTCCCGAGCTTGTTTTCAATTTTGACAACGATCGGGAAATGACTCAATCGAGTTCACGGTGCCGATGCATTAGACCATTCTTAGAGTATCAGTGGTCAATTTGCCTAACTTATAGGATAGGACTTTGGGGATTCACGAGGTTTAAACTTACTGATCACGGGATCAGACCTCTAACACGATAGAGGGATTGAATGTTACCGATCAAGCAATCGAATTTTTAACTTGACCAAGCGATCAATCTTTACCAATCTAGAGATTGCATTTACCTGGGGCGAGAAGTCCGACTTGGCGGACGTAATTGCCTACTACGTAGGGCTTACACCGAGATATGGTCTCGGGCTCATCGTGTCGATGGTGGCAATGTTGACCTAATCAGGCTTAAGGCGCCGGTGGTGGTAATGTCGACCTAACCGAACTTACTTGCCCACAACGTAGGGCTTAATGCCGAGAACTGGTCCCGGGCTCATCGTGTCGATAGTGGCAATGCCGACCTAATCGGGCTTAAGCCGCCAATGGTGGTAATGCCGACTTAACCAGACTTACTTGCCTACAACGTAGGGTTTATGTCAATATATGGTCTCGGGCTTACAGGGCCGGTGGTGGCAGTGCCGACCTAATCGGGCCTTGTACACGACTAATCTGCATACATGATTGTGCTACAAATTAAATTACAAAGCAAAGTAATTGAAGGTAACTTCTCCCTCGTCGGTATGGAGACCGTAGTTTTTTCCGACTTTTCGATCGTTTAACGATCGAAAATGGGCACCTTATTCCCAATGCCTTATAACCGGGAAAATAAACGGGCACCTTGCTCCCGAAGTGGGCATTATACACCCAAAGATGGGTCCGAGGACCATAACGGGCACCTTGCTCCCGTGGTGGATATCTTACTCCCAAAGATCGGTCTGAAGACCATAATCGGCACCTTGCTCCCGTGGTGGGCACCTTACTCCCAAAGATCAGTCTGAGGACCATAGCGGACACCTTGCTTCCATGGTAGGCGCCTTACTCCCATAGATCGGTTCGAGAACAGGTAAAAAAATGCCTAGTTCGTAGAGACTTATGCCGAGTTTTAATCCCGGACTTACACCAAATCCACCATGCACAAAGAAAGTTAAAACCATCACTTCTATCCGAAAGTTAATCTGTCATGCCATTTTAACAATTAAAAGTTAAAACCATCGCTTCTATCAGAAATAGTGCTGCCACTTCATCCCATTGCAATTTCCCACGTCAATTTAATTTCCAATATCAGTAAATAGTGCTGCCACTTTTCACACCTAATCTCGCCGCATGCAAGCCAGACACACCACCAGACGAATGCTAGGAGGGGAAAAAAAACTTCAGCTCTTACTTAAACTCCAAAACATGGAAGATACCGGTGGTGGACGACATTGGACCGTCGAACAAGAGAGAGAGAGCAGAGATGGCGATGGCCGACACCGGCGACCTTCGGCGGGTTCTCCTATGGCGTGTCGCGCTGGCGGACGAGCCGGAGATGTCTGGTTTTCTTGACCCGCGGAGGTTTTAATGGAACACACCCTCCTGGCCATGATTAGCCCACCGAGGATGTGATGATGCTTTGAAATCCAAATTCGAGCCTCACAACATGAGGTTTACATGCCAAGTAGACCTTTTGACCCATTTATTCCATTCTTGTCGTTGTCGTTACCGCCGGAGAAACAAGGAATTAAAGGCGAAGAAATTCTTCCTTTCAAATGACCAGAGAAAGTAGATGAGGAACACGGCTTTTTGTTGCATTCCCCGCGGACAGCACCATTTGATCATGTAAATATGTACGGTATGCTATGTATATGTAAAATGTATAGAAATAGAGAGAGAAATCAAGGAAATTGGCACAAGAAGCTTTTCTTATTCATTCTTTAGAGAAGTTCTAGAGAGTAGAAGAGAAGTCTCCATCTCAGAGAGGGAGACTAGAGAAAAGAACCCCTTAATCGAAGGACTAAGGTCCTTTATATAGGCCTAAGAGCTTACCCATTAACTTTGACTTTGATCCGAACTGTTTAACCCCGACTCGTTTATATAGGCTTAAGAGCTGTCCCATTGACTTTGACTTTGACTTTGATCCGAACTCTTTAACCCCGACTCGTTTATATAGGCTTAAGAGCTGTCCCATTGACTTTGACTTTGACTTTGACTTTGATCCGAACCGTTTGACCCCGACTTGACTACAAAACGAGAGCATAGACATATAGGGAGGTCAAAGCCGGGAAATATTCCCTATCAATATATATTATCAAAAGTAGCACATTTTTTCCTCATAATTATTACACTTTCTATAACAATCAATCGTTTTATCTATGATTAGTATTATTTTTTTTTTCTCATAGGTAATTGTTCAACCTTTAAATATTAAGGAGTACATTTTAATTTAAAAGTATTAAATTTTTCTTTAAAAATATTATACTTTCTCTTATAAAGAACAATTTATTCCTAATTAGTATTACATGCATTTATCAACCCGTATCACAAAACACTCACCTGTAATAAACATTATAGTTAATAAATAGTAATGGATTAGGAATAAGAGTAATGGTAAATTATCCTCTTAAATTTATCTTATACTCCGTAATATTTCCTTTATGATGTGATATAATTAGTTTTCTTTTGTATTTAATTTCTTCTCTCAAACTTCACCCATGTGACCAGTTGAGCTGTCGGTTGTATTTAATTTCTAAGTAGACTGAAGATAGTCCGTTCATGACAGTAAAAAATATAAAGAGTTTTACTGCTACATTAAGAGTTAACAACTAAGCGACATTTTTAAGAGGAAAAAAAAACATTTTTATATGAATTTTACACCATCTATGATCATAAAACAGTCATAATCTAAAATTGTAATATGTCTGGGGATGTAATATCACAAATTCACAACTACATTAGCACTCAAACCTCATCTAGAAAGGATAATAAATTTCACAACCAAAGGAAACCACAAAATCATTTTGGAACAAGAACATGCCTCGATTTGAAGCACACGAGAATAGACAAATAGATGGTCTATCCCCATCTCTCTCTCCGTGCTTCATCTCGCTAATTTACATTTAGCAACCTAACACAAATTTCATTATTGTCTGGGATTAGACTTTTTGTGTAGACGAGCATGTAAATATCAATCTCTGTCTACAACACCTATCGCAGAGAAGAGAAGAAAAATCCTCTTTACCTAGTTGTTCTTCTCCCTTTAAACATCTTTCTTGCGTGTTTGGATTTTGTTGCCGAGCAAGAACAGTCTGCCTAAAGTATCATCGTTATCACCTGGAAAATGTACAACATCATGAAAGAAGGCAATAGTCAGAACATCATTCCAGCTAATAACAGTCTGCCTGGAAACAGTACAGCTTCAAAGTATAAAACTGTAAAGAATTAGTACAAAATAATACGTTTAGGCTGAGGCGGAGTCTATCCATTTCGCATAGGTTCCATGATCTTTCACTCTGTAGGATTCACATGAATAACACAACTTAGTTTTTAACTCTGAGGAAAGCTGTGCAATGCAGAATTGCAAAGAGCAGAAGCTAAACAGCATTCATCAGGTAATGTAACTCAAATATGCATACAATTACAAATACAGACTTCAAATCTTGAAGAGCTAATTTAAGGAGCTGTACAAACAAGACATCCCAAAGCAATAGCACAACTTCCATGGAACACATTGACATGAAATTGAAATATTATCAGATAATTTCCTACAATTTTAGTATAAATACAGAACAATCATCGATTCAATTAAAAGCATTCTGATTCACTTAATTCCATAGACCCATATGCAATGGAAAAATAATGCATCCAATTCTGATGCAGAACATCCAATTCTAGTAATGTCATGTCTAGTGGTTCAAGAAAAAGCCTCAGACAGTTAAAGATGGACACACATATCACGAATTCTTTCTCCACTCAGCATAATTATTTCCCAGCGTCTCTTTTCATTTATATAAAATCATAACGAAAGAAACAAAAATGTTCCAATCTCATTCACTCTGGAAAGGGATGACAGGGAAAATTCCATGAGCAGTTAAGTTTCAAGAGAAAATCTATCACTCCTATCAGCCTATCCATTCAAAAAAATGCCTACTGATACAGGGAAAATATCAAAATATTTAAGTTTGCAAATTTCACTAAACTCATGAGCACTGTGAACAAAGGGAGCAAGAAAATTTATTTGCTTTTTTTTTTGGTTATCCAAATTACCTCATTCAGGGGGTGGCAATATGGATTCCCATGGTAAATTAATATAGAAATAATGATTTATTTTTTTTCTAAAGTTCCATCAAATAAATTGATTTATTATGTAAAATCTCATTTTACTATCATACAAAAGAAAATAAAATTATATTATGAGCATAAACTTACCTAGCAAGATGAGCTCTGGAAAGGTATTCATTACACTTGAATGGGATGTTTAACACATTTTAAACTGAAATACTGAATATCCATTGGTAAAATGTTCATTCAGTTTAAAGTAAATATTCAATATCATAATGCTCATTGACACTTTAACTGATTGTTCAATTCCCATTCAATCCAATAATATATCTTGTACTTGGAAATAATTTAATTACTCCATATTAATTACATGTTTGTTATACATTTGAAATCTTAGTAAGTATACCACTAACCACATGGGCATGCAACATTCTTACTGATTTTGTTTCAAAATTATGTCACAGTTGAACAAACAAGTCAATCAGCGCTACCATTAATAAAATTACTAGTAATCTATCAGAAGCTCCCTACAAGTTTCTCTTCAATAGCAAATTATAAGTATAAATCAACATATTCCCTCCATCCCATTAATATTCTCCTATTTGCCATTTTCTTGGTCAATGTGTAAATTTTACTTCAAGTTTTGATACTCTTAAACATGACTAAAAAGCCAATTGAAGCATGACTACTTAGTACCCAAGCCTATGCCTTAAATCTTTTGATTTTATGGCTATACTGGACTAAATTGGCTGCACATTCACTAATTAAATAATCCAAACCTATTATTACAGAAATGGACCTTTCCATACTCGATTTCATGTAATCTTAAAATCAAACTTTGTGGGTTCTATGGTACCAACTATAATAATATGTTCTAACAATCATAAGAAAGAAAAATAAATAAATACATGCACACACACACATAATCTAGAAACCCTGCGTTCTATGGTACCAACTATAATAATATGTTCTAACAATCATAAGAAAGAAAAATAAATAAATACATGCACACACACACATAATCTAGAAACCCTTCGAAAAATAGCAAATTAGCATTTCCTATCAAAGAGAAAATGACATAACAATAGCAAAAAGCATGTTGTCTTGTGCGTTTTCTTTGCATCTGTTAACTTTTACTGAACCCAAACTTCTTCAAGATCTTAAAAATTCACAGTTAGTGGGCAGCATCAGCGATATTTATTCACCATATAACAAATAACATGCATAAGACCACCTCAAGCAAGAAAGCTAATTCAAAATGGTACTCTTAAATTTTACTAAGAAGCCTATTTTCTTGTTGTCCTTAAAAAGAAAATTAATGAATGGACATCCCCAAAAACTTCAACATATTTATGAAGGAAATAACTTGAGGAAGTTTATCAGTGCCCCATAAAAATGCAACAAAAGTGTGAATACCATCATACTAAAAAATAAAGAAGAAAGATAATTTTTATATTCCAATAGTTTGATTTGCTGAAGTGTATTTTTGTTACTTACAAGTATATATCATCAGCATCAATGTCTTGAAACAGATTGATAAAGAACCTAAATCCATCAGGGCTTACATCTCTGCATAACAATCCTGAAAACAGTATAAAGTTGCACTGTTAATTGCCTGTGTATATAAACTGATTTTTGGACTTTGATTGTGTTTCCATAAAAAAAAATTTTAAAACAAAACCCTAATCTTGCCGACTAAAAGCATTTGTTCTCTTATTGTTTTTCTTTTGATACAGCAAAGGAAGGACGGTAAATAAAATGTATTCTTAGTAAATTCCTTGTAAAGCTTACAGAATAAAAATGCATGTGCAATATTATTTGGAAGTCTTGGAACACTAGAAATATATATTATAAAAAAAAAAATACATGCTCATTGGTAAAAAATTAACTACCATATCTTACAGGCATTGTAGCCTGATAACAATCCATCAATGACTAATAACACATTATGCACAGCAATGGCATTGCAAATGATTTGGCAAAGAAATACCTTTCCCCTCAGCAGCAAGAAGATGCTCCTTGGCCATAGCTGGAGCAACCCCAAGAGTCATTGCAGCATCACTAGCACTGATCCCAGCTCGTAAAGCATCAGCTTTAGTCACCAAGGATTTAATCCTAGCAAATACCTGGATGTAGTAGTACAAATTGATTGATAAAAGAAAGCAAGTAAATCATATGTTTCAGTTTCAAGTAATTGAAAAAATTCAATTACTTTGCAAACCATGTGAACATCATTAATCAATACCAGCATGCTAGAATGCCAAAGCCTTCTAGGAAAAGATCAAGCTTGTTACACTTAAAACAGCATCTCATCATTCAAGAATGCAACACATATTTTTGCCCTAGCTTACTCAACCATGGGCTTGTACCTACATTCCCACTGAAAAGGGAAAGTAGTAGTGAAAGAACAAAAAACTGAACACTTGAGCAACAATGCAACATTGTGCATTTTGTGTCCACAGCAGTTCCCCATCGCAGTGAAAATGTTAACAATGAACTTCTTTCAGCCTAGTTTTAGATTATTTAGTTCTTCTGTGGATATTTTGCTCTGCCGAAGACCTAATGAACAACAGCAGAGCTTTGAGTTGGGCAGAATTGGAGGAAACATTAAAACATCATCCAGGCAATTGCAAAATTGTCCCCAACCAGTATGGGGTAGATTTCACAAAAGAGTTTTACTTCTTTAATTCAAATGATGCGCTATTTCATCATTTCCATATTTTTCCAAAATTTGAGAACATAGAAATTAATTTTGTTTTTTTTTTTTTTGGAATCAAACATAACTAGGGTTCCAGGAAGTAAAACAGTAGGGGAAATCCAATGTCTTGGCATGCTGTCCTAGCAAACATTCATCCATCTAGCATCAAGTTGTCTTGACTATGTGTCCAGTTGCATGTCTTGCATCATAAATGTTATAACATCAAATACGCCTAGCACTCATGGATTGAAGACCCTACTTGTCTATTCATATTAAGAAACTGAAGTTAAATGATGGTTAAAGTGATTTGTATAGAAAAGAAGATACTATGATGACAAATTATAACTGAAATAAAGGGAGCCTTATTCGCACAGTACTTTCACCAGATAGGGTAGCATCAACATAACATCATTTGTGGTATAATAGAAATTACCTCATTGTCACTTTGGCTCTTGTTTTGGATGACCACAACACCACTATCAAACTTGCGAAGCATCACAGGACTGTTACAAATATGAAATATATACTTTTACTTTTCTCTTATGTTAATTTTGTTAAATGAAAGATTGACATATGCAGAAAATAAAATATGCAAGAGAATAGAAAGTGAGAAACACATGTAGTTTTGAAGAAAATGTAAGACCTACACATCAAACTTCTCCCATAGAGAACATGCACGCATCAAGTCATCAGGGGATATCAATTCTGCAAAGTTTTAAAATAATAATAATAATTGAAAAAGAGGGAACAATTATACAAAATGCATCAAATCATCAGGGGATATCAATTCTGTAAAAAGATAGAACAATTATAAAAATTATTTTAAAATTGAGAAAGGGTTCAACACTTCAACATGAAACTTGAATAACTTTTTTAAAAAATAAAAATAAAAAAGTGAAAACAATATACTTCTATAAAGAAGGTTCATGATAATGGTGGATATATGTTTTGCGCATGTGCGCACAGAGATTACCTGTTCCACGGGCGCGATTGAATAGGCAATAAGCATCAATGAGATTAATCATTCCTCCTGCCCTATCAAGGGGAATCCTGATAAAATCTGCCAACTAAAACCGCACATAAGTGGGTATGTTGCAATACTTCTACAGTTCTACGCAGACATTTGATAACAGAAAGATAAAGCAGTGGAAATTAAAATATTCCACATTGTGCAACATCAATCCTTAAATCTATGTCCTGATCACCACACACAAAAAAGGAGAAGATAAGGAAAAATAACACATTTGCTCTTGATGAAGCCAATAGTAAAGCATCCAGGATTTGGTCTGTGATTAAAAAATTTTACTTTCCTAAAAATATGACACTACCCATTAACTAATTTTTCAAATGTAGCAAATTCAAGTTACCAATACAAGTTATTCACAACTTGATTTCTTCTACAACCATCAAACTCCATTTCAAGATTATACAATATCTCTATCTTAATCACCTGTAATTACAATTGCACCAAATAATAGCACAGACAACGCCAAGAGGAGATACCTGTCGAGATAATTGTTGATGATACAAGGCACCTGCAGACTCTTTGGTAACTGGAGATGCTATACCAACACTTAGTAACCAATCTTGCATCTCTTCCTTTGTACCCAAATCCTCATCATTTGTGCCTGTGTGAGAGCTCGAACTGGAAAGAAGTTTCAATCTCATCTTCTCAGCTAGCATCACCATCTCTTTAGCCTTACTCTGTGAAACAATTCATAATTGTTATTTAGCTTTACCTGAGTACTTAGATAATCACAGTTATCTTACAAATAAATGTACCTTTAATATTATTATTGCCGAACCTTTTAGATAAGGCAGTAAATAAGTAGATCTAAAGCCAACCAAGTACCATTAACAAAATAATCCAGAAAAGTCAGATTATAGCCTGCTAATATTCAGAACTACACAACTGTAGCTATTTTTTACTCAGACTCCTCAAGCATCGACCTCAGAGAAACTCTGATTAAACTACCTGCCTAGGATTCAATGATAGTAAAGAAATATTTATACCTACTAAAAAATATTTGTAAAAAATATTGCAAAAGCACCTCAATTATATTGGCAAAGATAACTTAATGCAGGGACAATAACTCCTCAGTAGTGAGAAGCCCAAAAATTGTACAACTGAAGGAAAGGTGAGATGATCGTCTAGGATGTGAAGCAGAGTGTGGATGAGTCAATAAATAGTCCTAGAAAATGGAAATGGGTGGCAAGGTTTAAAAGGTATATTTGGCTACCATATACTCGAGCAAGAAATGGAGAATCAAGGGCATCAGCTGGACTTTAGAACAAACAAAGGTGGCCATCAGCACATTTGAACATCTAAATAACCTCAATGGCATTGTGCTTACTTAAAAGTAAATAGACTTTTAAAACAAAAGCATAATTCTTTTCACATTTGAAAATAACTGAAGAGTAAATGGATTTTACTTAACTTTCTCCCCCTCTCTCCAAATCTAATGACAACTAGTGAATGCATTTTTCATTTACCTTGTAGAATTAGACACATACATAAATTATTCGCATTGTACAATGCATACACATACATAAGCACAAAACAAAACTTGCTTACCATGAGGGCATTCAAATCCTGAAAAGCATCTTGCAAGCTCTTATCAGTGTTTTCCCACATTTCCTGCTCTTTCCTCAGTATCCCAGCTACGCCAACCACCGGCATCCTCACAGCTAGGCTGCCCCCGCCCGAACTGGACACTGAGCCAGAACTACTTGGATCATCCGATCCGGATTTTGATTTTGCAGCTTCCTCCCAAGCCCTCCCTCTCCAGGCCTCCCAAAACTTCTCCAAAAACGAATCCACATCCGACTTGCCCCGAATGATCAGAGTTATGACCACCGATTTCGAACCTCTCTCCTCGATTCGACCTTGCGGGTCGGCTGAGGCCTGGAAACGGATTCGAGGACTAGCAAACATAGCCTTGATGGATTTTTTCGCAGAGAATATGTGTGTTACGGAAGCAAGGGGGATGAAGACGGCGGCACCAGTGGAGGCGGGAATGGTGGAATCGGGAAGCCAGAGTAGGCGGTGAGTGGTGAGAATGAGAAGGCCAGACCTGAGGTGGGGGAAGCTGGGATTTTCTTCCGATAGGAGGTCTACCATGGAGAGGAGTGAGCACTCAACTTCACCGGGGTGTAGCACTGGCCGGCCACTTCCGGTGATTTGGGCCGGCGGCAGCCAATTTCCGGCCATAACGTTGCTGCTGAGAAAATGATCGGAGCAGCGGAAGTCAACAACTGGAATTTTTCAGGACTAAAACATGACGACAGATGAGGGGATAGGGGATAGTGATACAGTGAGTCTATTTCCCCAAATTTTCCCCTTAATTATTCCAAGTTGTTAATTTTAAGTAATCTTTATTTTTTGGGAAAATATAAAAATAGGTCACTGAACTATTTTGAGATAGCAATTAAGCCACTGAACTTAAATAAGTTTTAAATTTATCCTTGAACTTGAAAAAAATAGCAATTAATATTTTTAACAGATTAACAAGTTTGTAATTAGGATACCATGTGTATTTTCTATTTTATATTTTATTATTATTATTATTATTATCCTACTAAGCATTATTATCCTACTAAGCAATTAGCATTTCCCCTATTAAGGTGTTGATTGGTAGTTAAATTTATTTACGGAGTACTGTATTAGTTATGGTAGTTAAATTTATTTACGGAGTACTGTATTAGTTATGCTTAATTTGTTTGTTTTTTTTAGGGTCAAATGCTTAGTAGGATAATAATAATAATAATAATAATAATAATAAATATAAAATAAAAATTACATATGACATTCTAATCAACACAAACTTGTTATAAACATGCTAAACATGTTAATTGCTCTTTTTTTCCAGGTTTAGGGATGAATTTGGAGCTTATTCGAGTTCAATAGCTTAGGCTATGTAACCTATGTTTGGCAAACCTAGCTGAAAATGTAGCTGAAAGCTGAAAAGTAGGTGATAAGCTAGGAGTTGAAATCTGAAGAGTTGTTAAAATAGCTGTTATGTTTAAAAATGTTTTGTAAAATTAGCTTTTTTAATAAGTTGATAAATATAAAAAGACTAAAAATGACATCTTCATAAAATTTAAATAGTTTTGAATTTAAATAGGTTTGTTTACATATTAAAATATAAAATAATGAAACCAATATATATTTTAATAAAATATAAAGTAAGAACATATATTTGAAAATATATAAAGTAAAACAAAATATTTATAGTTCATAAAATTATTTCATATAAAAATTAATGTTCAAACACACAAATGTCAAGTTGAAATTACAACAAAACATATTGAAGAAAAAAATGTCAAAATAATTTTAATTGAAGGGGATAAAAGATGTCATTTATTTAAAATAATAAGAATGAAGATAGAAAAAAATTAAGAAGCTACTAGCTTATTTTTTAAAAGCTACTTAAAATAGCTTTTCAAAATAAGCTCTTATTTTAAGCTACTGACTTATTTTGAGAACATTATCAAACAGCGCTTATAGTTTATTAATAGCTTAAAATAAGCTATAAGTTCTGTCAAACAGAGCCTTAATTGTTATTTCCCAAATAGTTCAGTGACATATTTGTAGCATTAATTGTTATTCCCCAAATAGTTCAGTGACATATTTGTAGCATTAATCGTTATTCCACAAATAGTTCAGTGACATATTTGTAGCATTAATCGTTATTCCCCAAATAGTTTAGTGACATATTTGTACCTTTTTCTTTATTTTGTTAGTACTACTCTCAGCTAACATGTAGTATCTTTAATATGGAGTAATTATTTTCTCAACCTACTAAAAACAAAGAGTCAATATCGTACAGACTTAAACCGCCTGAATACTCTCTCAATTTTTATTTCCACACACAAAATCTTGATGTAAACATTTGTATTTGAGACCCAAATGAAAATTTTAGTTTATCGGTATCAGCCACATCACGGAGTAAAATTTAGGAAGTAAGATTTGAGAGTACATGTAATAGAACTCTCTCCCAAACTTCAAAAAAAAAAATAATAATAATAACTCCCTCCCATATGAGAAAGTCACTTCGTGCCAATAGATTATTATTATTATTATTAGAGTTAATTCTATTTTTGTCTTCAATTTATAGGAGACAATTTATTTTAGTCCTTTTTTTTTTGAATATCTAGTTTTGATCTTAATATTATTGTGGCATAACCATTTTTTGTCATCTATCAACAAAACAGTTTAAATTTTGTTGAATACAAGGAAATTTCGGACTTTAATTACGGATTTTCAAAAAAAAACATAAAAATATAGTAGGTTAACCTATTTTGTATATATATAAAAAAAGATCAAAATGTCCATGTATTTAACGACATTTCAATATTTTTTTTTGACGGAAGACCAAAAATAATCATGCCACAATAATATTAAAATCAAATAAAGATGTTTTAATTAGATAGGATAGTGGATACCCTAAAGTAGATTGAATAGCTTTATTAAACACTTTCAATTCAATTGAATAGCTTGTAACCAGCAACAGCGATTGCAATTAATTTATCAAGTAGTTATGTCAAAACACCTAATTCGGGAGCCATGCTTTTACTGGAAGTCACAAAACAATTTTATATTTCTTAAAACAGTAATCCCCGTATAATGTACTAATGTAGTGCGCTATAATTATCGACGGTCTAATAGCAAACCCTATAGCTTCACAATCAACTAACATAATACACCGTGTGTCAAGTAGCTAGCTTGTACCTCAATAACATCTCTTTGACTCTCTCACATAAGAAGTTACAGGTTCAAACTTTAGTAGGAGTATTGATTATTTGTACTTCAATAGGTTGAGAAAGTATGTATAGACATATACTATATTATAATAGAGTCAATAGTACTTGAGAAACAAAACATATTACACACCTCAGACAAAATTTTTAATTCAAATTTTCATAATATTAAGTTTAGTATTAGTATACAAAAGTTATATATTTAGAAACGACATTAAAAGTACTATTAAATATTTAAAAATTCAAATTTAAAAATTATTAAAGAAAATAAACAATAAAGAAAGAGTTAATTTGACCAATAATAGTAAATAAAATAGGTAAAATGAAAAATAATGAGTATAAAAGAGTAACTTTATCATTTTTCAATAATATTTAGAAGTGACATTAAAAATATTATTAAATATAAAAAAAATTAAATTTAAAAATTATTTTAAAAGAAATAATAAAGAAAGAGTTAATATGACCAATAATAGTGAAAAATGAAAAATTAGGAGTATAAAAGAGTAACTTTATCATTTTTCAATAATATCTGGTTGGCACTTGGCATGCCTTGCATTTAAAAATAAAATAAAATAAAAAAGGGAAAAAAAAAGTTCTTGATTTGCCTTCATCAAAAAGAAATACTCAACTCCCTACATCCCCAAGCAACTCCATATATAGCACAATGAAGAGGCAAGGAAATTGGAATAATCTCCTCAATAAGAAAACATTTTTAATTTAAAAAGGAAAAAGTACTATTTTGGTCCCTCAATTATTTTTCAATTGTCAATATAAACCATAGTTTTAAATTTCAACTGATTTGATCCTCAAAGTGTTTAAAATTTCATCAATTAAACCCTTCAATGATCAAATTGATGAAATTTAAAAAATGGAGAAATCATTATTTTAGTCCATCAGAAGGGTTTAATTGACGAAATTTTAAACAATTCGAGGATCACATTAGTTAAAATTAAAAATTAAGGACTACATTAACAGTTGGGAAAGGACCAAAATGATAACTTTTCCAATTTAAAAATCTAAAGAAAACTTCTATCTCTTTCTCAAAGTCTTGCATAGTTGCATTCATGCACACGTAATTGCATGTATATAAATGGAATCCACACAGCCACTGTCGGCAGAGAATGTAGGCAGCAGCCACACACAAAGTTTGGCAAGCTACAATATTTAAATGGAGTTAGGAATGTTAGGCACCTACAAAGTTTGAACAAAAGTATTTATTGTTTGGTCCCTACATTTTAGGCTAACTACAAAATGACCCCAAATCTACAACTATAAATAGGGAGGTCATTTTGCCATTCTAGCCATCCCAAATCATTCTATTCTTCCCTCATATACTAGAGATATTAGAGAGTTTGTTGAGTGTATTTCTCCTTCCTAGCAAGAGAGAATTATCCTTGTTTTCTCCTTGTTAGTTAGAGAGTGGTTGTAACTCCTATTTTCTCATAGTGAAATTCTTCTACCCTTGCCCGTGGTTTTTACCCTAATTTGTTTAGGGGTTTTCCACGTAAAATCTGTGCCTCATTTATTTTTCTTTCTCAAATTATTGTTGCAATCTGATCTATCCCACTTCCGCGGGCGCAACAGCCACACTAAACATCATCAAAATTTCCAAAGCACAGCTATACATACATACATTATATCAGAGAAAAAATTAAACCATCTTTTACCTCAAAGTTGTCACATATAATGAAGCCAACTAGCGGCAGAGGCGGGGCGAGCCGGCCACAACAAGCGGCCATTCACCCTGTCTATGAAGATTTCAGGCCAGCTTTTGAGCGGCAACACGAAGAAGAAGCTGAAAAGCTTCTTGTTTATCTTCCCGGTCTGCTACTCATCTCTTACATTTTCTGGTTTTAAGGAAAACATTCATTACTATAAAAATATGACAGACATATTTATTCAAAGCTAAGGCTTAGATTATGATATGTAAAATTGTAAACGCAACACTTCTGTTTTTACCTTTTCAGGTTTCCCAAAGGAGAACATAAGGGTTAGCACGGAGGGCAAGAACACGGTGAGGATTCGCGGGGAGCACTTAGTTGCCAGCAACTTATGGAACCGCTTCCAAGAAGATTTCGCGGCTCCAGAAGACTGTGACATGACAAAAATCAGGGCGAGGTTCGAAAATGGACTCCTCACCATAACTATGCCAACCAAGAAACTTGCTCCCATAACTACACAAAACACGGGCGAGGGACACGATGAGAAACCAGACCTACAGAAACCGCCAGTTCAACAAGATAACCCCCCTCCAAAGTTCACCACACCATTAATGCAATCGGAATCACAAGAAAAAGACGATAACTACTATGAAGATAAGGCAAAGCAGAAAGAGAAAGACGAAGGAGAAATCACAAGCAGCAGCAGCAGCGCATGGAATTACATGGAAGCCATTAAAAGCCTTACCGAGCCATGCGAGAAGAGGCAGCTGCTCATGAGTGCTGGCGCAGCTGTGCTCATTACTGTAGCAGCACTCGGGGCCGCTTATATCTCCCTGCACTACAGAGAGACCAATTAGGCCGAGTACCAGCATCTAACATCAAGACAACCTAGTTTCGATCTGTTTTTAAGAATACTAGAAGAATTATTTGCCAAAAGTATTACAAATCTCATACAATCATTATCAAGACACTACTACTACTACAATGAGAATTGAAGCAACTTTTCAATGAGGAACTCCTGTATTGACAAGCCAAATTTAATAAAAGCAACAAATTATTCCAACTCAGGTATAATTGTATAAAGTAGTATGAGAAGGCCAGAACCCAAATTTCTTCAAAAAAGAGGATGATCGAGAACGAATTCATGAAACCTGAAACATTCAGAGCTTCTTTTTTTTTTTTTTTTTTAGCCTCATCTCCTCTCCACGTCCATGATCGATCTTCTAGCCCTTTAATCTACAGAACTAAAAGAAACCGCCATGAAACCCCCGGTTTTCAACTCTTGATAAGACTCTTCTACACTGTCATGATGCCCAACAAAACGCATCCTTGAACACTATAGCTTCCAAATAATACATTGATTATTGATTACTTAACGGGACTGTCATTTTGACAAGTGATCCAATTGCAAAGCAGGTGTATTCAAGCAACTAAACACAGACTCATTACATGTAAATTCCACATGCCTAATGTCTTACAGAAAATGCAAAATTCAAGGCTAACAAAAGGAGAAAGAAATGCGGGAAATCATGTAAATTGTTAAGGAAATTGTATAGAGATGACTACTAAGACTCACTTCCATGACTTATGGCTTCTATTTTTACTTGCATCAAGTATATAGCTAGTAAGATTGAAAAACATTTTATCTAAAAGATTTTATGCCTATTTTACACAAAGTGAACGCCATCAAATTCCACACAGATTGAACATTTGCTGCATTTAATACGGAGCCATGTAACTTCACAATCAACCAATCATAGCACACCAAGTCAAGTAGGATTTTTACTACTAAGAATAACTTCATTATTTTTCCAAAGATATCTGGCTGGACATGCTTTATATTTGAAGATTAAAAAAAATGAAAAATTGCTGCCAAGAATATAGCTTTGCCTTCTTCAAAAAGAAATACTCAGCTCCAACATAAGCCCAACAAGGCACAAGGAAGAAGCAAGGAAATTGGAATAGTCTCCTCAATAAGAAAACATTTTTTTTAATCTAAAGAAAACTTTTACCTCTCAAAGTCTTGCATCATGCATGTGTATATAAATGGAACCCTTCACATGACATCCAAACTAACATCATAAAATTTTTCAAAACTCAGCTATACATACATATTATATCAGAGAGAAAAAACATCTTGTATCTCAAAGTTGTCATATGTCAATGAATCCAAAGAGTGGCAGTGCTGGGCCGAGTCCTCCGCCACAAGTGGCAGCCGGCCCTGTCTATGAAGATTTCAGGCCAGCTTTTGAGCGGAAATGTGAAGAGGAAGTTGAGAAGCTTCTTGTTTATCTTCCTGGTCTGCTACTCAACTTTCTCTTCTACATTTCCTTTCCATGGGGGAGAAAACATTCATTACTATAAACATTCGCTGTTTTTTTATTTGATATATTTATTGTACATTTTTCTTGTGATTTGTAAATGCTTCTCGTGTTTTTTCTTTTCAGATTTCCGAAAGGAGAACATTAAGGTTAGCATCGAAGGCAAGAACACATTGAGGATTCGCGGGGAGCACCTAGTTGTTGGTAACATATGCAATCGCTTCCAACAAGATTTCCCGGCTCCAGAAGACTGTGACATGACAAAAATCAGGGCATGGTTCCAAAGTGGAATCCTCACCATAACAATGCCAACCAAGAAACTTGTTCCACATGAAGCGAAAGAAACCCAAAAGACCCCTACTACCCCTCCCGAAGAGACTCAACCCCCTCCTGAGGAGAGTCAAGCCCCTCCCACAACTTCACAAAACACAAGTGAGGGACACGAGAAACCAGACCTACACAAGCCACCAGTTGAACAAGATTCCCCTCCAAAGTTCACCTCACCAATGCATTCCGAATCAGAAGAAAAAGATAACTACGAAGACAAGGCTAAGCAGAAAGAGAAGGATGAAGGACAAACAACAAGCAGTGCAGGGAATTACATGAAAGCAGCTAAAACCCTTACCGAGCCGTATGAAAAGAGACAATTGCTCATGAGTGCTGGTGTAGCTGTGCTTGCTATTGTAGCACTCGGAACGGCTTATATCTCCCTGCAGTGCAGAGACTACCTAGGCTGATTACCAACATCTATCCTGAATTTAGCTACTCAAATACATACAGTGGGTTTACTAATTATTTAAGGAAAAATAGTTTCATTTGAGATATGCAAAGGGCTGCTATCCATCCAGCTCCCAAATAAATAATGAAACTATGTTAAGTGAGCAATTAAAACATGAAATTTCTCATCTAAGCCTCTTGTAAAGACATAACCAGCTGCTTTCTGGTTTCCACTGCACATGTCATTGCATTGCGTTTGCACACAATATTTTCTCTGTTGATGTAAAACCCTTGTATCAAGTCATGCCCGGATGTTATACACTGACCTGTAGAACATTCACTCAGTTCGCAATAAAAAATGACAAAGGAAGACAATCTTACCTCTGTTTTTAAGAGTACTACCAGCTATTAAAACAATTATTTGTAAAATGATAACGAGAACCTTTATACATCACAAGATTACATAATGAAGATTCACCCAAAGGTCAAATATTTCTAATGCCTCCATCCATAACTTGCACTTCTTTCATGATGAACTCCTCCTACGCTAGGCAATTCGTGGCTTTCTTTGCCAGATTCAATGTTTCTTTCGTATCTCAAAAATGGAAAAAGTGCACATTAATGCAACAAAAGCATGATCACTCTAACACCTTATAAAACAACTAAGAGGAAAACTTGTTATAGGGTACCACTTAATAATATCCACTCAATTGGTAAAGCCCAAGGCTAGCAGTCAATCCTGTTAGGAAAAGAAAACAATGAATAAACCTGTACCCAAGTATAAATCATGTACAACCATTATAAACGAAACTACTTGTACCAAAAAAAAAAGACTACAATGAGAAACAACTCTAAAATAGAAACAGAAGCGCATTCAGCAATACAAGGAATAGCCTTCCAAGTGTTGTATTTCAACTCAGGTAGTCAGGTATAAAGTATGAGAAGGCCAGAAAGCTGAAACATACAGAGCTCTTTCATCTTCAGTAGTTCAGTACTGAAAGAAAACCCAAATTTTCAATAACTGATAACAGTCTTCTCCACTGTCATAAGACGGTCATGATGCCCTCCAAAATGCATTCATGAACATTATAGCTTCCAACAAATATAATGATTATTGGTTACTTAACAAGACTATGGACTATCATTTTGACAAGTGATCCCATTGCAAATCAAGTGTATCAAGCAACTAAACATAGAATCATTACATGTAAATTTTGTGTCGTATGTCTTATGGGAAATGCAATATTCAAGGCTAACAAAAGGAGAAAGAAATGTGGGATATCATTTAAAATTGTAGGGAAATTGTATAGAGATGACTGCTAAGACTAACTCCCACAAGTTAAGGCTTCTGTTTTTGCTTGCATGAAATATATTCAAGTTTTCAGAGATCTGCTAAACCCATTTCTTAACAAATGCGTTTATAAGTGCATTCAGTTTGTCAAGTTTTAGTTATTAAGTCCTATCTTCAACACTCAATAATTGCCTCTTTGATTGCCATGTTGTTTGTTCTTTCATGCAATGTTATGATATCTGGCTGGCATGCTTTATTGAAAATTTGAAAAAAAAATTAAAAAATTGCTGGCAAGAATATTGCTTTGCCTTCTTCTAAAAGAAATACTCAGCTCCAAAATCCCCAAGCAATAACATACGCCCCACAAAGCAGAATGAAGAAGCAAGGAAATTAGAATAGTCTCCTCAATAAGAAAACATTTTTTTAAAATCTAAAGAAAACTTCTCTCAATGTCTTACATAGTGCACATGTAATTGCATGTATATAAACGCGACCCTTTTGATGACATCCACAGCAAATATCATCAAAATTTAAAAAACACATCTATACATACACTATATCAGAGAAGAAAACATCTTGTATCACAAAGTTGTCATATATGTCAATGAAGCCAAAGAGTGGCAAAGCTGGGCAGAGCCGCCCGCCCCAAGTGGTGGTCCACCCTGTCTATGAAGATTTCAGGCCAGCTTTTGAGCGGCAACACGAAGAGGAAGCTGAGAAGTTTCTTGTTTATCTTCCTGGTCTGCTACTCAGCTTCCTCTTTTACATTTTTTCCTTTCCTTGGAGGAGAAAACATTCATTACTAAAAACATAACACTGCGTTTATGACATTTATTCAAAATCTACATTATGATTCATAAACATTTCTTGTGTTTTTTTAAGGATTCCCAAAGGAGAACATTAGGGTTAACACCAAAGGCATGAACATGGTAAGGATTCACGGGGAGCACCTAGTTGCTGGTAACAAATGGAATCGATTCCAAGAGGATTTCCTGGCTCCAGAAAACTGTGACATGACAAGAATCAGTGCAAGGTTCGAAAATGGAATCCTCACCATAACAATGCCAACCAAGAAACTTGTTCCACATGAAGTGAAAGAAACCCAAATGACCCCTACCCCTCTCAAAAAGAGTCAACATGTCTCCCCTCCAAAGTTCACCTCACCAATGCATTCCGAATCAAAAGAAAGAGATGATAACTATGATGATAATGCCAAGCAGGGAGAGCAAGGTGGCAGACAAATTACAAGAAGTGCAAGGACCTACATGCAAGCAGTTAAAAGCCTTACCGAGCCGTATGAAAAGAGGCAGCTCCTCATGAGTGCTGGAGTGGCTGTGCTTGTTAGTGTAGCACTTGGGGCTTATATCTCCCTGCAGTACAGAGAGTCAGAGACTACCTAAGCTGATTACCAACATCTAACATGAACTCAGCTATTCAAATACACGTAGTAAGTCTTCTAATTATATAAAGAAAAAGGGTTGTCATGAGAGATATGCAAAAGGCTGCTAGCTGCCCAACTCCCAAATAAATAATACAAACTATGCTACAGTAAATCAATTTGCTGTGAAATTACAACACATGAATTTGATGTCTAAGCCTCCTGTAAAGACATCACTAGCTACATTCCAGTTTCCACTGCACATCATTCCATTGTGCTTGTACACAGAATATTTTCTCTGATGATATAAAGCCCTTGTCTTGAGTCGTGCCTAGATGATCCACTGACCTGTAGAACATTCACTCAGTTCTCAATAAATAATGAGAAGGAAGAGTTAAATAGAACATTAATTATTGTTGTACGCAGAACATAAAAAGTATTTGAAAGAATGTTAATTATCCTTGCTCATCTATGTATTTTATGGGACAAGATTACCCTTGACCAAATACTACATTTCCTCTTTACTTTTCAATTCTTACACAACTAAACCACTTCAATCAGGTGCAACAAAAATGAACAATGTTAGTGAATAAGGTCACAGACCAATTACATCATGAAGGGCATAGAAAAGCAAGACAACCTTATCTCTGTTTTGAAGAATACTGCTGACTATTAGAAGAATTATTTGTAGAAAGATTAAGAGAACCTCCGAATTTCACAAGATTACATAATGAAGATTCTCCCAAAGGTCAAATATTTCAAATGGCCTCCATCCATAACTTAACTCTTTTTTCATGATTACTTCCCTCTACACTAGGACATTCATGGATTTCTTGTCTGATTCAATGTTTCTTTTGTAGATCCATCATATGTCAAGAACGGAAAAGTGCGCATTAATGCAACAAAAGCATGATCACTCTTACCCCTTATAAAACAACTAAATAAAGAGGAAAGCTTGTTATAGGGTACCATTTAATAATATCCACTCGATTGGAAAACTCAAATGCTAGCAGTCAATCCTGTTAGGTACAGGAATGAATAAACCAGTACCAAAGTACAAATCATGTACAGTCATTATAAATGACACTACTTGTACCCAAAAAAAGGTTATATAAGATACTAAAATGAGAAGCAACTCTAAAAACAGAAAAAGAAGCTCATTTGGTAATACAAAGAATACCCTTCCAAGTGTTCACACTTTGACTTCAGTATGCCATACTTCCACAACTGCATACTGAAATACTGATGTCATATTCCTAGAAATAATTGTTAAACAGAGAAACTCCTGTATTTACAAGTCAAATTTAGTAAACGCACAAATAGTTCCAACTCAGGTACAATGTATGAGAAGGCCAGAACCCAAATTTGCTAAACCTAGACCCTTACAGATGATGAACAAGAACTCATGAAAGCTGATACAGAGCTCTTTTTTTTTTGGCCTCATCTCCTCTCCATATCCATGACCAATCTTCTAGCACCTTCATCTTCAGAATTGAAAGAAAAACACCAAAAAAACCCAAATTTCCGACTCCCGATAACATTCTTCTCCACTTTCATTAGACTGTCATGATGCCCAACAAAACTCATCCTTGAACATTATAGCTTCCCAACAAATACATTGATTATTAATTAATTTAACAGGAGTATCATTTTGACAAGTGCAATTGCAGGTCAAGCGTATCAAGCAACTAAACATAGAATCTTTACATGTAAATTTTAGGTGTCTTGTAGAAAATGCGAGAAATCATGTAAAATTGTAAGGAAAATGTACTAAGATTGACTTCCATTACTTAAGGCTTCTGTTTTCCCTTGAGTGGAATATACTCAAGTTTGGAGAAATTTGCAATACCAATCTCATAATAATAGTGTATATAAGTGCATTCACTTTGTTAAGTTTCCATTATTATGTCCTATTGTGAACACTCAATAATTGCTTCTTTGGTAGCCACACCTTATTATGAGTATTTAATTATTGTTCCTTTCATGACATGTTCACTTCACATTATTAAAAAAAAAAAAATAGACAAGGAAAATATTTTTTCAGGAAAAAGATTTTCTAGTGTTTAGTTAGTAAGATATAATAATAATAATAATAAAATAAATAAATAAATAAATAATAAGATGATCAAGATGTAAAGGTTTTATGCATAATAGGTTTCAGTAAAACTATTTACACACTGTTTTGTCAAGTGAGCATAAATTATAAACATTTTATCTAAAAGATTTTACGCTTGTTTTACACAAAGTGAATGTTGTTGGTGTTTCCACACAGATGGAACATTTGCTGCATTTAAAAGGCAAGAAACTGCCATCTTTTTAAGTTCATCAATGACTTCTGAATTATATTGCCAATAATATTAACTGAAAAAGAAGAAACGTGCTCAAAAGTCTACTCAATGTTCATCCTCAAATCTCAAAGCTTGCTGGCAGCCAAATAATTTGAGACTGCAATGTTCTAGAATGCCATTAACAAAAAAAAAAAAAAAATAACAGACAGTAGTCATTGAAAAAAAGGCACTACTACAGGATAAAAACTTCTGTGTATCTAAAAACAGAATAAAATTGTCCTAGGTGGGAGATTAAGTAATGATAAAACAGAAATAAATTTATGGTTTCTACCACAAACTTTTCAAAAACTCATTTCCTCTTCAACTATGCATTACTTCTAGTTTCGACGTTTACCAGATGTTTTCTTCTGAGGTGGTTTTTTAACCTTTTCAGCCTGCAGCTCCAATACCTTCTCAGAAGGCTTCCTTTTTCTTCTCAACCGTTTTGCACTTGTATCTTCTGCAGCAGAATTATCTATTGCTGCATAAAAACAAAATATCGGTAGAGCCAGCATGAGCATCTAATAACAGATACCATCTGTAAACATAAAAAGCTTACATACAAATAATAGACCAGTATTTGAACATCGTAAAAAGTTAGAAACTGTGAATATTGGAACAATTATAACTTTCAATGTTTTGTCATTTTTAGGGGAAAGATCTGAACCAAACCATACAACTTTTTAAGCACAAAACTAAGAGTTTGCTGAATTGGAACCTTAAAAAATTTTTAAATGGCAAATTCAAAAGCTGACATAGAGATAGATATTTAAACATTGATTTCAAAAACTAAAAGATCTTCAGGAATTTATTAGGAAAGCTGGGCTCTACATTTGATTAGTGAAATATGCAATTAATAACAGTTTAAATTACTAAGATCAATATTGGAAGTATATATCACCTTCAACAGGACTGGATTCATGGTTAGTGGTTTGCCCATTCTGTTCAGCCTCTTCTGAGTGAGGGGATCCCGACTGGTTGCTGTCCCCAAGTTTTGAAGTACTACCAACACACTTGTCCTGCTGCTCAAGATGATCCGGAATTGGATCAACAGGCAAGAAGAGAATTTCTTCCTGTGACATTTCAGAATCACTGAACGTTGTATCTTTCTCCACTGTCACAATATCAACTTCTTCATCTTCATTGACATCAGGTTCTTTTGCCTGGAGCAACAAGAAGTTAGAAACAGGAGGAAAAAAATAGGAAAAAAGAATTGTCTTACATAAGTTTACTCTGTTACCTTTTCAGTTTCAGGCACCAGATCAAATTCATCTTCCCTTTCTACATACTCTTCATTCTCCTCGAGTTCTTTAAAATCTGGAGCAAATGCACTCCAATTCTCAGTATAATCCTTAGCCCAAATATAGGCCAAGCCAGTCAGAGAAACAGAAACAACAATCGGGTGGACAGGATGCCATGCTAAATCTATTAATGCTTCTTTTGGCCCTTCAAGTATTTTAACAAGATGTCCAGCCATGTCCCATATGTAGATCTTGTGCTCTCCTTTGCTAGCAGAACCACCAACGACCCACTCGCCATCACCACTAAAACATGGTGCCTTCCAGTGCACTTTGGTGATGGAATCCTGAAACTCCCGAAATAAAGTTAAAGACTTCGACCCTACAGCTTTCAATTTCTCTACCCCTTCTAGCTCATTTAATTCATTAGTTGCATCATATAGGATTTTAAGTCCATCTTTCAATGGAAGTAGGTTCTCATAAATCCTGATTGTGCGATCGCTAGAGTTTGTCAAAAGATACTGTCCATTCCTGCTGAATACAATATTCTTTACCACAGCATTCCCTTGAATAGGGACAATGCCAAGCACTTGGACAGTTTCATGGTCAATTATAAGTATTTCCCCTTTGGAATTTCCAACATAAACCAGATCTCCATACTTGTTAAAGCATGCTGCCGTAGGAGTAAAAGGTGCAGATCCATCTGAAAATTTAGCGCGTGAAGGCTGTGCCAGTCCATTCCCTCCATCAGGAGGTGAAACAGGAAGCACAGTAGTGCTTCCAGTGCTCAAGTCAACAATCATTGGAGCGGATGACAAAGGGCACACCAAGCAAGTAGTTGGAGTGGAGGAACCAGGATGTAGACGAGCTTGCAATGGGGTCTGCTGAAGGGTCATGTGTGTTATTTTTTCTCCATTGACAACATCCCAAAGTGTTAAAGATTTATCTGCGGCAGATACAAGTATGCGGTGACCATACTTTGACCAACATACACTAGTGATGGCAGCAACACAGTCCTTATCTCTCAATTCTTTTGAGATTCCTCTGGTCTCAAAATCCCAGATAATGCAGCTTCCATCAGAGCATCCAGCTGAAAAGGCACAAGAACTTATAGCACAAACCAAGAGCAGAACACTTGCAAGGATATTATATTTCACTATGACTTTTGCTTTTGTAAATCAATAATATTAAAACTTAGAAGTATCTCAGAGTAGAACAAGCAATTAAGCTAACAGCAGATAACAGAACAGTGCTAAAATGGAAGCATCTTAGTGTATGTGTATCTAGTAATATTTTCTCCTCTTTCCACAAAACATAGCCCAAGGAGAAAGAAATAAACAAATTCAATTATTTTCTGCATGACATTGTGACAAGAAATTGTTGAATAAGCAAAGCTGACAGACTGCCTAGTTGAACAATTTTATCATTCATTTCTTTGTTAGGAAAAAGGTAGAATTACAGAATTTTAAAACAAAAGAAGATGCCCTAACACTAAGAATAGTGTGAAAACAAACAAACAAACAGAAAAACCACAATGAAGAAACCATACAGAGAAAAGATGGAACAGTGAGAATGCACATAATTCAGTTAAATTTTTCCATTTTAATTCACTATTTCCCTTTAAAATCCAAAATCCCTGCCTGCATGGCTCTACTCCCCCACAATAGAGGATAAGAAACAAGAAAGCATCAAGCTCTATCTCCTTCTTATCCAATACAAGATACTCCGTATATGATACAGATTACTTAACTACATTGAAGAAGTACATTTTGCTCCAAACACTAAAATGCTCCACATATCAAAGGACACAATCCAAAAGAAATAGAAAACCTGTGTTTATGAACTATACCAGCAAGAAGAGTTCCCCTACGATTAAAGGCAATGCATTTCATAACCCCATGCTCCAAATACTCTTCTATCACCTCCGGGAAATCCCCCTGCAGTGGATCTTCAAAACCAAGGAAAAAACATCAATGCAAAGATAATAATTCAAGGAAACAGCATAAAAATCACTCAAAGCCCACAAAAATACCCAAATTACAAAAACGAAACCAAAGAATTCAACTTTAGCATGAATGTATCTGCAAAAATAAATCTCTTTTCTTTTACCTATGATTGGGGCATTCATGGTGCAACATTAAAGCTATGAAAAAACTTCACGAATCAAATGCTCCTTGCATCCGCATGGAGTTCAAACTTGTAATTTAGGAGAAGCCAAAAGTTCAACTGAATAATTGAAAATTTCTCGGTTTATGCATATACTCGAAGAAGACACAGAACTTATGAGAGGAAAGAAACCCCCCAAAAATTTGAAATTTCTTTTCACCGGCGACCGTAGACTGAGAAGATTTCACCGGCGACGAGCTGTGGGGTTTGAACGGGAAAAAAAGTGCGAAAAAATCTCAAGGGGATTTTGGGTCTACAATAAGAGAGCGGGACTACGATGATGCATATATAGTGACTCGGTGTCCGAGAGCAAGTGGGATTTATCACTAAAGCCCTTGAGGTTTTAAAATATTCTTTTTTAGCCCCTTTAAATCCTTAATAGGTTGGAGAATTTTATTTTTCTTCACAATCTTTGAGGCTATAACCTAAATATTGTTTTCTTAGGGCTTATTTGTGAAACAAATTAAATTTCTGTGCCTTATAATCATTTTATTTAAATTTTTTTAAGTGAGATGATGAAATTTTTGAAATGTTGTTGTAAATTTAATTACTTATTTTTACTTGATAAAAAATTTTAATAAGGCTTAAATTTAACTACAATTTCATTAAAAAAAATCAATTAAATTCTTTTAAAAATTATTTGTTTTTTTATATATAAACATTATGTTAATAAATATAAATTGATTAGGACATTAGGACAATCTTACAAAAATATCACTCTATTATGTAAGACTCTATTATGTAAGATAAGACATTAGGACAAACATATAAAAAAAAATTTAATCATATTAACAAATTGACTGAAAGTGAACTAATATTTCAAATGTTGGTATTAAATTACTAGTTTTAAAAAAAAATGGCTAGAATTCTTACAATATATAAAAGTTTGATTTTTTTTATTCACCAATAAGCATTTTGAAATGCTTAAACATTATTGTGTTTTAAAAGTCATGTACCAAAATGTAAATGATATATTCACTATCACAAAAAAAAAAATTAGAAAGAAACTACTACTTATCACACAAGCCATAGTACATGTTGAAGTCTTGACCGTCTCACGTGAAACGTGTAATATTTTTATTTTTATTTTTATGTTTTGACGTGTAATACTTCTTTTATGAGTTAATTTTATTTTTTGTCCTAAATTTATACGTAACAGTCCACTTTAGTGTACAGGGTTTCCCCCAATCACTTATGGTGTTGGGGGCAGCATCTAACCCGTCGGCGGTAGCATAGCGTACACCATCGGCATCTGAAGATTCGGGTTGGCCGCACCATTCATTGGCATCGAAATGGCAAGGTGGAAATTTGTGTGCCCGACCTGCTAGTGGGGATTCTGATTGACTGGTTGGGTAGGTTGTGTATCTTGCCTTGTGTGGTTGGATGGGAGTTCGTTCATCAAGCCAATCGACCGATCTAACTGTCAGATCATTCTCAGGGAGTATCTCAGCCATATTGTTAGAGCGATGTCTAACCTGACGGGTTGAGCCTTCCCTCTACGTGTAGCCCTAGCTCCGACTCTTCCTGTTATTTGCCATCTTGTTCGAGCAAGGTGAAAAATGTAATGGGACAGACAAAGTGTCTCGCTCATATCTCTACAAACAGCGCCAATGATAGCGTAAATGGAACCGAGGATTACGATTACACTACGAATACGTATGCTTGTGAATAAGTGAGGGGGTGCTCGTAGGTCAGCCGACCGATCTACTGTAGGGTAACCGAGCAGTCCGAGGCTGAGTGGTATTCCAAGTAGTAAGTGGTTACAAGCATGCTGCTAAAATAGTGCAGGTTGCAATTGCAAGTTGCTGTAGATGGTGCATGTTGCAAATGTAGAGTGCAAGTTATGAGCGTGTTGCTATTATAGAGTGGAAATTACAAGTGAACAGTTACACGGGGTGTAGACCATGATATAGACTGATGTTGTAGGGTGAAGATTACAAGTCATAAGTAGTAGATGTTATAATGAGATGAAGATGAGAAGTGAGGGGGAAACCCTCCTATTTATATAAACTAAGTCGGTCTACGCATTTAATGGGCCTGCTACAAGTGGCTTGACGTGGCATCTTCTTGTTGGATTGGTCAGACGGTCACTCTACAGGCTACACGTAGGTTGACTAGTCGAGGTTGCAGAGCCGCAAGTTGTCAATCGCCGCCCCGTAGGCGCAAGTTGGACTGCTTTACTTGTTGTGTAAGTTAGTTTTTCGGCTTGTAGGTTGCGCCACTTTGTTGACCAGCCGGTCATCCTACGGTAGACTGGTCGGGTGTGTTTCGTCAGGGCGATTTCAAGGGTGATCCTAGAGCATTTTGTCATGAGGCCTATCGGTACGAGCAGTACGGTTGATCACAAGTGATTTATTCCAATCGGGTTGATGGTTATGACAGACCGGTTGGGTGACTTCTTATTGGACTGGCTGTACGGGTTAGTCCTTTATGCGTATTTACCCATCAATGACTTTGTAAGGCAGTCCGACCCCTTAAATTTCATTCTCGTAATAAAAGTAGCAAAATTTCGTTAAACTTATTTTACAATCTAGGCCAGCCATGGCCGACATCTCGACCAGCGTTTTAGCCAACCTCATTTAAGCGGCTATTACCCTAGGGGCGATACGAGGTCCGACCTAACCTATCGCCGAACGGAAGAGTCTTTAGGTCTAAGGCCGAATGACCTCGACCTAAAATGACTAAACACCCTAAGGCGTGATGCGAAGTCCGACTTCGCTTATTGCCGAACGGAAGAGTCTTTAGGTCTAAGGTTGAATGGCCTCAACAAAAAAATGACTAAACACCCTAGGGGCGATACGAGGTCTGACCTCGTATATCGTCGAACGGAAGAGTCTTTAGGTCTAAAGCCGAATGGCCTCGACCTAAAACGACTAAACACCCAATGGGTGGTACGAGGTCCAACCTCGCCTACCGCCGAACGGGTGTGCTAAGGGTCAAGGGTTGAGGTACCTCAGCCTAACGTCAATGCATTAAAAAAAAAAAAAAAGAAGAGAGATACAAAATTCAAAAAAACAAATGGCAACAACAAAACAAAAGAGCAAGTGTGCAAGGTCTTGGCCGAGTTCAGCCGACTCTGCAAGGGTCGTGCGACCTCCTACATTGAAAAGACCTTGTGTCTTGTACAAGACTTGAGCCCAAAATTATGCTAAGGCTTTATTCGATGCCTTAGCAAAGCTAAGACTTTAAACTTTGAGCTCATCCCAAGGAGCTCAAGTTAAAGAGCTCATCCGGAATGGAGTCTAAGTATTCGTGTTTGTTGATGTTGGACCTCAAGCTTTAGAGGTCATATGAAGTGAAGGCCAAGTTTTTGCGTTTGTTGAGGTTGGACCTCAAGCCATTGAGTTCATCCAGAGTGGAGTCCAAGTCTTCGCATTTGTTGAGGTTGGACCTCAAGCTTTAGAGGTCATCCGAAGTAAATGCCAAGCCTTTGCGTTTGTTTGAGGTTAGACCTCAAGCCTTAGAGCTCATCCTAAGGAGCTCATCTCAAGGAGCTTAAGTTGAAGAACTCGTCTCAAAGAGCTCGAGCTAAAGAACTCATTTTAAGGAGATCAAGTTGACGAGTTCATCCCAAGGTGCTCAAGTTATGGAGTCTGAGTTAGAGGGCTCATCTCAAGGTTAAAGAGCTCATCTCAAAAAGCTTGAGTTAAAGAGCTCATCTCAAGGAGCTGGAGTTAAAGAGCTCATCTTAAGGAGCTCAAGTTGACGAGCTCATTTCAAGGTGCTCAAGTTATGGAGTTCGAGTTAAAGAGCTCATCGTAGAGAGCTCAAGTCGAAGAGCTCATCCAAGTATCTCAACTTGAGGAACTCAAGCTAAACAGCTCAATGAAAGAAACTCAAGTCTAAAAGCTCATCCCAACGAGCTTAGGTTAAAGAGCTCATCAAGGGGCTTAGGTTTAGGGGGTCAAGGCGAGGAGCTCAAGGTGAAGAGTTCAACACGAGGAACTCAGCGTGAGGAGGTTAAGTAGGGGAGCTTAAGGTGAAGAGTTCAACACGAGGAACTCAGCGTGAGGAGGTTAAGTAGGGGAACTCAAGGTGAGGAGCTCAAAATGAAGAACTTAATTCGAGGAAAGGAACTCATGCTATTAGACTCGACTAAGGTAATGTTTGGAACTCAAGCTCTTGAGCCCGAACAAGGTTATAAGCACCCCAAAGGCGGACAAAGTCAATGACATGACCGTGTCGGTGCTTAGCAAGGTATGCTTTATTTGCATAATATAGAAGCTAAAGAGCAAACATGAGGCACGTAGAAGGAGATAACATCATGTTAATCAAGGTCGGAGTAAGAGTACTCTCTTTCGCTGACGACTTCTCGCAGCTTAGAGAGTGAGGGATTGGTGATGAAACAATTACAAATGGACTCGGAGCAGGATAATACAGAGCGAACCAAGTTCGAAGCACCAAGACCAGACCCCACTGACCCGGATGGCCAAGCTCCGCGCTTGGCTACGGGGTCGGTCACCTTGGCCGAACCTGTCTCTTAGCAGAGCTCCGTGCTCGACTGAGTGACAGGGTTTTCGCATTGTCCAAGTTTTGCGATGTTGGTTGCGGTCCAAGGCGGTTGAGAGGGCCCCCACCATTTTCTACGGAGTAGTTAAGGGTGAATTGAGTATGAAAACACTCATTCATGTCCTATTGAGACATAATCTATCTTTTCCATAGCTAGTACTGTCAAAGCACATTAGGCCCGCCCCACAGCGAGCCTAATTTCAGGCGGGCTTTTGCGGGCCGGCCCGTTAGGCCCGCGAGCTAGGGTTCATGCAACCCTAACCCGCCCCGCGTGGGTTGGCGGGCTTTTATATATATATATATATATATATATATATATATATCTCAAAGTTCAAAAAATTAAGTAAAGTCTAGTAGTCTACAAATACTACTTAAACACACACGCACACATACTTAAACATTCATGTGTTCATAAAAATATAATATTAGAATTTTTTTTTTTTTTGTTACAGACTCTCCCGTTTTGCTATACTATACATCTTTTTCTTTTATATAATAATACTATTTTTGTGTAACTTTTCATGAAATAATAAATTTGAAGATTATTTTATCAATTCTTGAATTGTATAATAATAATAATAATAATAATAATAATAATAATTACCTTATAACAACACTAAGAAAATAAAATAAAATAACCGTATTTGAAACAATGAACTGCACATGCATATCCATATTTGTAACAACCAATTTAAATACAAAAAAAGTATACTTCAAACGAAGAAGTAAATTAAAATATTATATAATTTAAATTAACTAAATAGGAATGTCTAAATTAAAATACGAGAAGTCCTTTAAAAAAATGAACTGAACTACCGTACACAAATGAATGTCTAAAATGTGAGCAGTGGAGTATTTAATTATATATATATATATATATATATATATATATATATATATATATATATATATATATATATATATATATATA
>NC_044924.1:27130072-27182351 GCF_003576645.1 Ipomoea triloba
TATATATATATATATATATATATATATATATATATATATATATATATATATATATATATATATATATATTAATTTTTTTATTACTTAGCTAGCGGGCCGATCCGCAACCCGCACGGGCTAACACATGCGGGTTGCGGGTTAATTCCGACCAGCCCTGTTAGGCCCGCATTTTCAAGAGCCTATTTTTTCATGATCCTAATCCGTCCCACTGCGGTGCAGGCTGGCCCGCAAACTTTGACCCATTTTGACAGCCCTATTCATAGCTTTGTCGGTGTTATTACACAATTCATACATTTGTAATAGCATAACACTTGATTAATATAACATTGTCTCTGTGACCTGTCCATCGTGCCCTCTTTATTACAGTATGTGTATTTAGTTAAATATAATCCATCAATATATACTACCAACACATTCACTACTCACTAATTTTATTTTATCCACACTTCCCTAATTATCGGCCTTCACTTTTCCATCTCAAGTTGTTCTACGGCAAATTATATCGTGGACCATATGATCATAACTGATACTGCAGTTGTGTTGAACGGATACTGCAGTTATGTTGAACGGATACTGCAGTTATGTTGAAAAGATACTGCAGTTGTGTTGAAAGAAAACTGCAGTTGCACGGAACAGAGGCCGTTTATCCTTTCCACACAACTGCAGTATCCGTTCAACACAGCTGCAGTATCTTTTCAACACAACTGCAGTATCTGTTCAACACAACTGCAGTTCCAGATGAATGACACGGCCTCTGTTCCGCACAACTGCAGTTCCTTTTCAACACAACAGCAATATCCTTTCAACACAACTACAATATCCTTTCAACAAAACTGCAGTATCAACTATGACCCATGGTCCACAATGCATGGTCCACGTATAAGTACTGGTTGTTCTACTAGCCCAACTACTATTGCTTTAGGATAATTAATCTACTTTGTTCAGGTTTATTCATTTTTCTAGTTTTACTCTTAATTTAAACCATAATTTTTTTTGAATTTTCTCTTTATCTTGAACACATGGAGAAAACAAATTTGAAACTTGTTTGAAATATAAAGATGATTTAGTGATTTTAGATTTATACATGTTCTGTGATCAGGATCAATCTCTAAATCATTTGTAAGTACGTTTAAAATATTAAAAAATATTCAAGAATTTTTCATAATTTTTTAGAATTTTGGTCATTCACAATTACTCTTACTAAATATAAATATCACAAAAGTCATTTTCGCAACCTAACCGCTCGTGTCTCTCTCCCACCATTTCTATCTCTCTCATCATCATCCTGTTCTTCTCTTCCACCGCTTTCAGTCTTCGCCAATGGCAGCAATCACACTCATACCCACTGCCTCGCTTGTTGAATTCCGCTCTTCGAAACCCCAACTCTTCAACTTCAACCCTCTCCACTTCTGCACGCCCATTGGTTCGCCTTCTACTGCTGCGTACAGATTTAAGTTGGGTTCGTTTGGAAACTCTAAGGTTTCAACCGAGGCTGCCCTCTCCTCTTCATTTTCTTCAGATAACAAGAAGACAGACCCAATGGTTCCTCCATACAACGTTTTGATCACTGGCGGTTCCAAAGGTTTGGCTCGTCTCCCGTTATGTTTTCTTCCATGCGGTCTGGTCTTGGTAGCTTTGCAGTTTTTTTTTATTTTTTTTTTTTTATATTTATTTTAATAAAGGGAATCTTATATGTTACTCCGCGCACTAAAGGTTGAATACTTGAATGGATTTTGCTTGATCTGCGTATGTTTCTGATTCCAAAATTTCAGTCTTTGTATTTTTACTATTAGTTTCTCAATAAATGGAAGTTATTTTAAAAAATTCAATTAATAAGAGCCGATGTTGGATATTAAACTTCATATAATTTGATTGGGGAATAGAGTTTTGTGTGGAATTGGGCAAATTATACCATGAACCATGATCCACTTGCATTGCGAACACTGGTCCAAAATGACATTCATATTATGTATTTGCGTTTAACATGTGTCCTAAGTTAATAAATTATGTGTATGATGTTAATAAGTGTGTGCGCAAATAAATTGAAGTCACATAATATGTTAATTACATGCAAACTACATATTATCTGTATAGTTAACATATTATGTGCAGACACATAATATATTAATTGCCGAAACATAATTTTTGGACTAGGGTCCACAATGCAAGGTGGACGCTGATTCATGGTATAACTTTTGGTGGAATTGAGATAGGGGGTGTTTATTACATGAGCAGGGATACACTCATAAAGTAGTGTACCTTGAATGGGTTTTGTGCCTTTTGAGAAACTATAAGACTCCTTTAATTTTATGTGGTGTAAGTCAATCTCTACTTTGTTTCACATTCACTTCCAATTATTTTTCTATCTCTATTGTGTGTGTGGTTATTTATTAACTAGTATTTGTCATATCAGGAATTGGATATGCACTTGCTAAAGAATTTCTGAAGACGGGTGATAATGTCCTTATTTGCTCTAGATCAGGCAAGAGTCTTATTTTATGCAGTAATAATGCTTCAGTTTGGTTCTTTTCACACTCAAATTTCAGTGATTACATACCAAAATTACTGTTAATGAACTAATCAACTCAGCATGTAATAAATAGTTTCGATGGACTTTGCCATATAGCAAATAGATGAATGGAAGGAGCTTATAAGGGCTGACAAGTGTCTGAGAAAGGTGGGTACGGGTTACCTAATTAGAAGGAGTGGGATCTGTAATGAGTTAGGCACCATGGCTACAATTTGTTAAAAAAATAACAGTACAATCCCATTCTCTTGTGTTTTGTCTTTTTTTCATTAACATTTATTCAGTTTCTATCATCTGAGAAGAAAGTTCAGTTGTTGGCCACATTTGATCACAGTAAGAAAGATTGTTGTATAGGAATTTGCTAGGAAGAAGAATATTAATGTTGATGCTGCTGATTAATGATCATGCCTTAATTGTCTTGTATTCAATTGAGTGTGGCACTGTGCTATGCTTGTCTAGGCCTAATGTGTGCTAAGTAGCATATGGTCTTTGTATAGAATTACCATTAGAACATTGAATTGCCATAAGATGTTTTCTTTTCACATTAGTTAATTTTCTTCACTCTCTCTCTCTCCACATACATATCTCCTCTTTTTTTTGAAACACTCATTATTCTTTACAAGGTAGTATCTGTTTTATACTTTCTCAATCTTTTTCAACCCAAAGAATCAATGCCCCATCTCAAATGGCAACGGCACACTACATAGTAATTGGCACATACAAATCTCCTTAATGGCAACGGCTCCCCCTTTGGTTAATTGGTGAACTTTATATCCCCAGTGAAATCCTAGAACTAAAATTAAAGAGAATGAATTTTGCAATATTGGTTTTAACTTGCTTTACAATCTAATTACGTGTGTTTTGACTCATTTTAAAACTTTGATTTTTCAAGAACAGCTGATAGAGTGGACTCTGCCCTTGAAAGCTTAAGGAATGAAACAGGGAAGCAGCATGTGTGGGTACCTCCATCACAACCATTTTGTTTTCTATTCACCCCTATTCCCTGACAATTTTTTATTTCCTGTTATCACATGCAACATTAAGCCATTACTATGAAATAATCATAGTTATTTTACATTTTGGCTAGTTGCATTCACTTGTTCAACATTCTATCCAGTTCTTGCTTTATGACATATTCATCGCAAAAGTAATGGATAATGGATAATGATCTGTGACTACTATGTGAAGAAGATTACCATACTCATCTAATGTGATCTTTTTCTCTTGGCAGGGCACTAAGTGTGATGTTCGTGATAGTGAGGATGTAAAAAGTTTAGTTGCATTTGCAAAGCAAAACCTTAAATACATAGATATATGGGTACTTGTTCTTGACCTTTTATTTATTATAGAGAAATGTCTTTTCTATTCTTACATCATTAAAATTAATTCTACATAATATGAATCTGCCAGTAGAGTTATTTTAATAGTTTGGTGCATTTTTAAATTGTGATAGTACCTATATATAATCATATACACAAGGATATTGACAAAATGCGATTCTTTTTTTGATTGTTGTGCGTTGTATGGTGGCCACCCTAAGTGGTCACATATTTAACAATTAGATCATGGGTTGAATCCCCGGGAAAATCATATCCGTAAATAGAGGTAAAGTTGAGCACGTCTTCCTTTCCCATAATATAGAAGTGTTGTCCTTTTGGTCTGAATTTCTTCTGTAAGTATAAGATTATTCTGGCACATGTAGATAGCTATGTAGATATATCTGCAAGATTTAAGGGTGGAGTGTTTTAGAAAATTTGAACTTGAAAAACATTTGCATTCAATTCTTCAATTTTTCATTTCTCCAGTTTAGTTTTCCATCCTCCACTCTCTATTTTCAAATTGGAGAAATGTACAAGTAAACACATTATTTTTTTGTTTTCGTTTCTTCAGTTTTCCATTTTTCTAAAAAAAATGGAGAATTTCTCCAATTAGTAAAATCACGTATTAGGTCAATTTGGATTTTCATTCATATGAAGTTTGAAACTGCAAGCCTAAGCCTTAGCAATTATTCAAGTATCAAGCTACTAGGTGTATGCATTTATTTACCAAACATAATCGCGCTCTTTTTTATTTGTTTTTCTTGTTTTATTAACTCTCATTTCAGCTTTATCTATTGTGAGACTATGAATGCGATTTTCTGATGTTGCTTCTTCTTTCAATGCCTTGAAAATGGTGCAGATTAATAATGCTGGATCAAATGCATATAGCTACAAGCCACTAGTTGAAGCTTCTGATGAAGACTTAATGTAAACTTTTACACCTATTTTTGGTAATACCTCGTTTTGATATTCTGCTGTAGCTGAAATTTGTTTGCAGTGAAGTTGTCACCACAAATACTCTCGGTTTGATGATATGTTGTCGAGAGGTAAAGAAATCTACGGGTTTTGGAATCATTCGGAATTTGAATGGTAGTTTTTATTTCTAACGCGCAATTATTTTAGGCTATAAATATGATGCTTAGTCAGCCTCGAGGAGGTCATGTATTTAATATTGATGGAGCTGGTTCCGATGGAAGGCCAACCCCCAGGTATCCTTCTTTATCTTTAAATTCCATCCAAATTAGTATGCTGTCAACAATAGACTGTGGAACTTATTAGGAATACTGCGCCTATCATTAGAAATTTTGTTTGATGCAAACGTTGCATTTCTTTTCAGTTAAGATCAATATTATTTAGGCGACACAACTTTTATAGTCTGATGTTGCTTGCATCTTGATGGCAAAATATGAGATGAAAGTCTCTTTTTTTAGGTACATAAATTTAGGGGTGAGCATTGGTCAGTTTTCAGTTAATAACCGAAATAACCGAACCTTCATAACCAATCAAAAACCGATCGACCAATCACAATAACTCATATAACCGAAACCGACGGTTTTCGGTTGGTTAAATATAACCATTTTTTTTTTTTTGGTAAAATGGCTAAATTTATTTGATTAATGCTAAATGACTAAATTAAATAAAGCAAACAAACAATATCTTAGTATTTTGTAATCCATTAAGATTAATGGCCTGAAGTACAATAGTAGTTTAGTGAGATATAAATGGACTATATTTATACATTATATGTGATGGACTATGGACTTGCAAAATGTAAATGGGATGAGGTTAGATCCCCCCCTTCTTTGGATTAATCTTTCGGTTTTCTCTTGAAAAACCGATAACTGACCGAAAAATAGAATTGACCGATTATTTATTTATTTATTTTAATTTTTTATTATTACCTTAATAACCGAAACCGAATATGATGTTTGTAGCTTTTTGCTTCGGAATTTGTACTACTATTTTTACTAGTTTTGATCTCAATCTCCTTTTTGCTTCTCAATTTGTACTACTATTTTGCAACATTGACATAAGAAAAATTGCCAGTAAACTTATGCTATTTTTTGGCTGAATATGATGTTTGTAGCTGGCTAATTAGCCAGCCTCAGTCACAAACATAAAGATTTGTTTATTAATTTATTTCTTTTGTTTACTTTTCCCAGATTTGCAGCTTATGGTGCAACTAAGCGAAGTGTGGTACACCTAACAAAATCATTGCAGGCATGTCAAGTCCTTCCCTTTTAAAAAAAAAAAAAAAATATTTGTTGTTTGTACTTACATTATGCTTGCTGCCAATAATAGTCCAAAATTTTCACAAGATATGAGGAAGAATGATATCCATAATCGGATATGTTTCTCTTGTGATACTTCCTATTATCTACTAAAGACTAAATCCCAAATTAGTTTTATATTTCCCGAAACCATATCATGAAATTTGATATATTCAGTATGAATACCTGTAAGTTCAAACATGTACAGTTTCTCTTGGGTGCAAAACTTCAGTTGATTAATGCATTTGTGCTGAATTCACTGTTCACTTTCGGTGGAGGCTAGATCTTGTATAGTGGCATGTCTTCTCCTTTCCTCTTTCAGGCCGGACTTTGAACTCCCATTGTATTTTGTTAAGAGTCCCTATGGGTTTATAAGGCCATGAGTTAGACTAACTAATTGATTGGATTCAGTCTTTTAGTGTGGTTTTGTCCATGTGCACTACAACCCAATTGAGTAACATTGGCCCGATATTAGATTATAACATGGTACTAGAGCTTGTTCGGTCCACTTTGTGGACACCCTGCTTATTTGCCCGTGGTTAGAATTAGATAGAGGCTGTTAAGAACATAAATGAGCATGTGAGAAGAAGTCACACCCATCCATTGGTTTTTGTTTTAGAAATATAGATAGAGTTGCGTTAACTCATGAAAATTCTTTCTTGCTCTGCAGGCAGAATTGGAGATGCAAGATGTAAAAACTGTTTTAGTGCACAACCTCTCGGTATGTGTTGCTGTATTTACCTACTTATTTATAACGGATGTTGTAGCTTACGATAATTATACCTTTTAACAAAGGATTGTAAAATTCTCAGAATGAATATGAAAGATTATCACGAAGATAGGGAGATTCCATTGTGCAAGAATGTCATTAAATCAATTGTTTCCTTTAAATGCTTCAGTGGAACCATTTGACTCATAACCTTTGGCTATGCTATCTTTTTCTTGACAATTTTCACATTCATTTGTTCAATCACTTTCTGGGCAGCCTGGAATGGTCACGACCGATCTTCTCATGTCTGGTGCTAACACAAAGCAGGTTTGTATACTAAAACATGATCACACCATCTTCTGTTCTTTGCTTTTCGAGGCCCGTTGTTAAACAGCTATTTGTTAATGCAGGCCAAATTTTTCATAAACATTTTGGCAGAGCCGCCAGATGTGGTAAGATTTTGTTCTCATTCCTTGAGAGTTGCCAATATTTAGCATTCATGCCATATTTCGCAAACGTTATACCATTGGCGTTATATTTGCTACTAACACCATTAGCATTTTTCCCATTTCTCCTCTCCCTGTTTTCTGCTACTTTGTGATGATGCATTTTATAATTTTCTTTCCCATTACTTTCTTTGCTCATTACAGGTTGCTGAGTATCTTGTCCCGAATATTAGGTCTATCCCCACCAGTGGATCAACGAAACCTACTTACATTCGATTTCTCACCGGATTGAAAGCATATTCCCAGATATTCTCAGTTAAGTAGGCCAAAAACCTACCCACGTTTTCATTTGCTCTTATTTTTCCAGCAACAGATGCTTTTCTACATGAAAAATTGCTCATTTATCTGCATATTTTGTGATATCATACCACGAATTGCATCTGGTTCACTAAAAGCCTGCATTTTCATTTGCGCTTGTTATAATCTATAAGATTGGACCGGACTAAATCCAACATCACGACAACTGGGTGAACACAAAGTTGGTTCACCAAAAGCCTGCACCGAACATGCTCTGATACCATGTTACAATCTAAAGATTGGGCGGGGCTATAATGCACATGGGTCAGTCTACACTAAAAGACTGAATCCAATCAATTAGCTAGTCTAATCATGACCTTATAAACCCATATGTTCTCTCTTATATTTTCAATGTAGGACTCTTTAACACCCTTCTTCTAGCGCCAGATGCTTTTCTTCATTAAACCATTGTTTCATTAACCTGCATGTTTTGTGATATTACACAGCGGATTGCATTTGGCGCAAGGAGGAATAGATATGTTCTTGAGGATTGACAGAATCGAACATTGAAAATTATATGTTCAATGTCGTGCGCAAAATCGCCAAATCACCCGGTTTTCTGCACAGTTTGCCCATCTTGTACCAGTAACAACATGGTCAAGTGAGATGAGGCCAAAATGATCTGTTTGAATTTGGTTAGTGCCAATTCAGTGTTCATTTCTACTTGACCTTGAGTTGAGTTCAGATTATGTTGATTGAGCTCTGAGGGTTTTTAGTTTAGGTATATTCTCTGTTGGTAACAAAACTTTCTAGGCTTTTGTTAGTGGACATTCCGTATTACTCTAATTCAAGGACAAAAGGTGCAGCTTTCCTTTTACATCATTTTACACACTAAAAGTAAATTAAATATTATAAAAAATTTGAATTGTAAATAATTTATGTCAAATAGTCTCGATTACTAAATTAAATGGTCATGTCACAATAATATTAAAACTAAAGATGGATGTTATAATAAAATAAGATTAAAAGTAGACGGCCACTTATAAATCTAGAAAAAAAAATGGAATATATCTATATATAAATAACATTGTAAGTTTATAAAAGTTTTTAAAAGACAAGACTTACAAGTTCATAAAATGACATCGATTAATTAATATGTATCACTTAAATATATTTATAAAATACAAGTTCATAAATAATACTAAATATATTACTTTCTATTCCTTTTTTACAAATAATTAAAATCAATATATATAAACTCATTGAAATATTTTAAATGACACTTATATTGATATATTGTTTCAATGAGTAGGTCTTATGAGATGTGTATGTAATACTTATAGTTAAAATGTACGGAGTAATATTTTTTATTAGCCCACAGAAAAGTACTATGTTTTAGTTAAAGAGTATTACACGCTTCATCACTTATTTGAGACGATCTTACATTAAGTTTATTCTTTTACAATAATATGTCATTTCAATAATGGTGTAATGACTTGCAATGATAACTTTATTAAATTGCAGTAATGAATTTATTAACTTATAATAGTGACTTTATAAATTATAGTTACTTAATGAACATACAATAATGACTTTATAAATTTATAGTAATAACTTAATAAACTTGCAATGATAACTTTATGAATATTTAGTAGTGATTTTGCGAACTAATATTAGTTACTTATGGAATCACAAGGTAGTGATTTTATGAACTTGTAGATTTATGTGGAAAAAAATAATATCAATATGGTGTTATTTAAAATATCTCAATTAAAACTTTTAAATGGTACACTTTCATACATTAATTTTATTTTTTGAAAAAGAGAAAAAAAAATTAAGTTGAAAAAAATATATGAATTATTTGGGTTCATGGAATCATGGGCAAATTATTGTGTGGACTCGAGTCTATCTTGCAGGGTAGACCCATACACCATTTACAATTTTACATATTAAATGTTCGCAACTCACCTTTTAAAATTTCACAATTTGTATATTACAAACACATAATGTTAACATATATGTAATTGATTACATTGTTTTGTATTCACAAATTCCTTTCAAATGCTGTAATCAATTCCAAAACTAAAAATACACAACTTAATATTTTTTAAATTTAATACATTCTTGTATTCACAAATTCCCTTCCCTTCAACAGTTATTATGTATTTTGATTTTTGACTAAAAAACACAATTTACATTCTTGAAGTTCACAATTTCAATATTAAAAATACACAATTCAATATTGTTTAGAATTAGGGTCCACCTTAGTATAACAACTGGGGTTCATGTGCACCCTGAATCGTGATATAACTATTGCCAAATTAATCAAAATTTAAATAAAGAATAATGGTACTCAAAAAAAAAAAAAAAAGAATAATGTAGTCAAATATATTGGGCTCAAGAGTATTGGGCCAAGAATGAGTTTGTGTAAAATATGATGGCTTATGCATGCATTCCGTAATATTATTACTCAGTAGACTATATCGCAAATTATGCTGTGGACTCAGGTCCACCTTGCAAGGTGGACCTGGGTCCAAAACTACGTCGTTTTGTCTTTTATTTATTTATTATTTTTTTTATAGTAAACATATTGCTGAATATAGAGTTGTCCAAAAATGTGTGAATGTAGAGGTTTCAAAGTGTGAATGTAGAGTATAGAAATCGTGAATGTAGACTTATGATTGCGTGAATGTAGAATTGTCCAGAAATGTGTGAATGTGGAGGTTTCAAATTGTGAATATGGAGTATAGAAATCGTGAATGTAGAGTTATGCATGTGTGAATCTGTAATAGAGTTAAGAAGTTCTAGTAACTTGTAGCCTTGTAATGTGTGAATGTGAAGTATAGGACCTGTGAATATAGAGTTTTGAATGTGTGAATGCATAACAGTGGTAATATAGTTACTAAACATATAATCCTGTAATGTGTGAATGTGGAGTTTACAAATTGTGAATGTAGAGTATAGTGTATGTGAATGTAGAGTTTGTGTTCCACATTTCAGGCCAATATGTTTCAAAAAAAAAAAAAAAACAAGCGTCAGTTTTTGGACCCAGGTCCACCTTTTTGGATCCACGGCATAACTACTGACTTTATATCTAATCATTATTACATGGACCATGGTATGACCATAAATAAAAAGTACATTTTTAATATACCATATAGAAGAGAGAGGGAGAAGAGAGAGAGTAATTTAAGTCTTTATAGAAAGACCTTAATTTTTGTCAGATGTGTGGACCCCACCAAATTAGTGAAACTGCTCCCTGGTGCGTGTAACGCGCCCCAGGAACGCCCAGTCGGGCACGTGGACTCCACCGGGGCGCATTATTTCATTTCAATTTTTTTTTTTCCCTTCTCACCTAGTCACTTTCTGCAAAAATTCCTCAAAATTCATACTTATTAAGGATATACTCTAAGCCTCCACCAAATGATTCTCCTAATCACCTGATGCTAAATTTAGTATTTCATCAGGTCTCTCTCCAACAATAACATTTCTCTATATATTATTGTATCACTGTTTTGGGAATTGGAAAAGAGAGAGAGTGGGTGTGAAATTGTGAATGTGTCAGCGTTACCGACATGAAGTCGAAGAAGGCTCAAAGTGAAATGATCTAACCAGCAAAAGTGTGGCTATCATTGTTGCTACTAAGTAAACCCGTGACTTGGGTGATGCAACATGTGGGATTACCAAACATTTATTATTTCCTTAACCTTTTGTGGTTTTCGGAAGATGACAACCTCTGTTTTTCTGCCTTTCTGCCTTGTTGTTTCACGCATTTCTCCCTATCTGCAATGTGACATGACCAACATTCCACGGTAATTTTTTTTATTTGATGTAATATACTATATTTATTTATTTATTTATGTCATGTTAGACATCATTTATATTGCTGAAAATATTTTCTCATTTTTATGTAACATGGTTTACGCTGTGCGCAATGTTGTATACATTTTTAATATACTACATGTACATTATTTAGAAAAATACTACATGTACTTCCACTTTTTATTCCCAACTTCTACTCCTTCTCACAAATCTTTGATCTAGACACTTTTCTAGGACCCACATAATAAAAAATATCATATCCTTGTTTGTCACATTATGGAGTAAAAGTGAGAGTAGAATTTGAAAGTACATGTAGCAGAACTCCATTATTTGTGTACTAAATGTATATTATTTTGTATACTATCAAATAGTTAATATACATTTTTTTTTAATTTATGATCCACACAATTGTGTTAACTTGATCCATATAAAAATTTACCCGTGGTATAAACTAGTGGTATGTTCACATAGAGAAGAGTTGATCATTTTACCTTTAAAAAAAAAAAAAAAATCTTTTTAAGGCTTAGCCGAACTCTTCAAGGTATTACTATTCTAATTTATATTAATTTTTTTCTAAATTTCGTATAATCATATTTTACTACTGTTGATAATTTAAGTGCTGAGCATATGAAATTATGTGGTGGAGATGAATGATCAGATTAGTTCTTAATTATATATGAATGTACGTGAAACAATGTCACTCGATCTTAATTATACATTAAATAGATGATTTGAGAATCTTTAATGAAAGATTTGTTTTGTTATGTCATATGTCGATTTCACATATGTTATCATGTTACATTATTTCTTTATTTTGACATTAGTGACCAAAGAATGTGTAAAAATTAAAACAAAACTAACAATTGTTGTAGTATGAACAATCAAGATATTTATATTGGTACATAATTAGGGATAATATTGACTCATCCTTATAAGTGGGGCACTAATTCAGCAATTTTTACCTATGACTTAAGGTTACATATTTGGTTATGAATATTTTCAATTGGTTATGAATATTTTCAAATACAAAATTGTGATGAGGATAATTTAGCAGAGATCTTTGTAGCATGATACAATGTAGCTTTGTGAGTCTTCATAGTGTTATTTGCATCTTCTGTGTGATTTGTGATCTATATATTATATAGGATTGCAATTTACTTAGTTTGCACATTATTTCGATAGTAATTGTAGATTTTTTTCGTCACCCCCATATATATATATATATATATATATATATATATAGCATATTTAGAGTATAAGTATAGAATACAGATAAAAGTATATGAGAAATGAGTTAGCTAGTTGGTAAGTTATGGCTGCAACTTTTGAGAGGCCAAGAATTTGAATCCAGATTTACTCTTAACCTAAGTTTGTTTGTTTGCTCTTTTTTTTTTTTTTCAAATTATCTTATTTTGTTTTAATATTTGTCTCTATTTGAAAAATTTCTGGATCCGCCCTTGCTTATATTCTATTTGATATAATATATTATGATTAATTATTTATTAATACAAAATATTACTCACTCTTACAATTATCCCTATATTTTTACCCCTATACAATTTCTAATTCTTCAACGGAAATATTTCTCCTTACCCGTAGAAACGATAAAATTGGCAGTACGTAGTAGTGATGTGGCATTTTCAGAAAGGGTAGAAAGAGTAGTAGCTTTATATAGGGAAGAGAGTTACATCATGTGATATGGGTTTGGACATTATTGGTTAGCTCATTTTGGAACTACTATACCTAGGGGTGGCCTGGCCCCACCCAAAACCATCCTTTTTTCTTTTTGAGTCATTTTTCAAATTTGCTTGTCACTAACTAGGAGAGTGAAATATGCAAGCCAAAGATTCTTGCATCCCTAAATATTCTTCAAAATTAGGGTTTTCATGTTTTACACATTTTCATATTAGAATTTTAAAATGATAGCACAAATAGACTAGGTTATGCGCTATGAAGTAAGAATGCACATGGTATAGGAAAGTAAAAACAACATAAAAATAATGGTTTAGTAGGAATGGCTATAGTATTGATTGCTTCAAGTATTGTATAAATTCATATTACAAGTGAGCTCATTTAAGATCAGAAAATAAATAACATTCTAGAAATCAGAAAGCTTGAGAGGATAATATTTATGGAGTTGGAGTCGGAGAAGAAGACAAGTGCTGGGACTTGTTGACAAGGTTGGCGCGGCGGGCATACAGGTGACTAAGGTTGATCGAGACATGTATTGGACAATAAGGTGACTTCAAGACAACAATGGTGGGGGGGGGGGGGTTGACATTTATGTGGCTGTAGACCGACCTTGAAGGTCGGTCTACTTCTAGTCCCAAAGGTTGGGCTGACAACCACCATCTCGTTTATAATATGAACAGTCCGTATATATGCTTCATATATGCCCATCAAGAAATATATGAAATTACCTACATAAACAACTCAATTGGTCACATGAGTGAAGTTTAGGAAGAAAGATCAGGGATCGAGTCTCACCGGCGGTAGTGTAAGAGCAACATCTCAAAGTGAGGGAGGTTCCTTCTGCGCAGTAAATCGTTATATCAAGGGTCAACAGTGCACTGTAAACTCTGGTCCAATATACAGAATTTGCACAAAATTATATAGCTGAGGACACATACATATGAATTTTGTACTTTATGAAGTTAAATTATGTATATTGGACTAGGGTTCACGATATAAATTGTTGCAAAGGTCCATCTTTGTGTTCAGCTGAGTTACCATAAATTACATCCTCCTAGATACTTTGTCGGGTCAGGGCGTTGAGGGCCCTTGGGGTTGGGGATTCAACCTTTTGGGAAGAAAGAAATATATGAAAATGCCCGTATGGGCAGCTCAACTAGTCACATTGGTGAAGTTTGGGAAGAATGACCAGAGATCGAGTCTCACTAGTGGCAATGTGGGACAACCTCTCAAAGTGAGGAGGGCTTCTTGTGCACAGTAAGCAAAAGTCTAGCCTCTGTTTTCAGTTGAGTTACGTAACATGATTTAATCCTCCCAGATGCTTTGTCGGGTAGGAACGTGGACGGGGTGGGGGACCCTTGGGGTTGGGGATTCAACCTTTTAAAGAAATATATGAAAATTTTAAATACTTGCCTAAAATATTTGGAGCTGATTTTGTAATTAAAAGAATTTGGGATCTAAATTTATAAAAGAATGAGTCAAAGTGAAAAACCATTCCATATTAGGTTTAAACTTAAACACAATTTCAGTGTCAATTATTATTTTAGTTCAAACTATTGAGTTTTGTCTCTTATTATCTTCAATCAATTTGATAACATTTTACATACAAAGTTAAGGCTAAATTCTGAATTTACTTCACACAAACATAGAATAAGGGTAGACAAAATTATATATGTAACTTAGTAGTTAGTACTAAATCCTAAAGTATATTTTTGCTCAATACAAGTACCAAGGAAACAAAAATTAAACATACAACAAAAGATTATATAAATCAAGAACAAATAACTCAAACAAAGTATGTCGCTAATAAGGAATGAAATCTTCAAGATAGATAATAAATGTGTCAATTCAAACTATAGATGATTAAAGCATTTCTCCGTCGCAGACGGTCCGCCTCCATCGCGTGGTCTCTTGATTTTCACCCCACCCATCGATTGCTCATCCATCTCCATCGCCACCGGTCACTTCTCCCTCCTTCCATCCACCTCCTTTTCACGCTGCTAATTTTGGTTTAATTTTGACTTGCAGCTTCTTTGTTTCCCCTGTTTCCGGTTGATTTCCCTTTTGCTATGTTTATGGTTTTTAATTTTGCCAGCAGTGTATTTCCTTTTTCCATTTGCTTTGTTTACTAGAGTTTAAATCTGCTAGTAGTTTATGTCTATCTCTCGTTGTTTTGGCGAGCTTCTTTCTCTCGTTTTATTGGCGAGTTCCTTTTTCATAAAGTGTGAAACAATTTATTTGGTTATGTCGTATTTGAATCTCATCCTGGACACTGAAGATGACAATGTAGAAGAGACTCCTTTGAACTATGATGTGCAGTTCAACCCGATGGAGATATTGTCAATGAAAAGAAGAATGAAATTTGATACCCAGGTGATATGCATCAACATCAAAGAAGCTGTAAGTTCTTTCAACGATTACAGTATCAAATTTGTGAAATAGTCCGCAAAACAAGTTTTATGGCTCTGTTTGGCAGAGCTTATTTAGGAGCTTATAGCTTATTTTAAGCTACTAATAAGCTATAAGCTCTGTTTGGTAATGTTCTCAAAATAAGCTAGTAGCTTAAAATAAGAGCTTATTTTGAAACGCTACTTGGGGTAGCTTTTCAAAATAAGCTAGTAGCTTTTTAACTTTTTTCCATCTTTATCCTTATTATTTTAAATAAATGACATCCTTTACCCCTCTCAATTAAAACCATTTTGACATTTTCTTTTCATTATGTTTGGTTGTAATTTCAGTTTGATAGTTATGTTTGAACATTAATTTTTGTATGAACTAATCTTGTAAATTATAAATATATATTTTTTACTTTATATATTTTCAAATATATGTTCTTACTTTATATTTTATTTAAATATATTGATTTCATTATTTTATATTTTAATATATAAACAAACCTATTTAAATTTAAAATTATATAAATTGTATGAAGATGTTCTTTTTAGTCTTTTTACATTTATCAGCTTATCAAAAAGCTAATTTTACCAAACACTTTTAAGCATAACAACTATTCAGATTTCAGCTTTGAGCTTATAGCTTTTCAGTTTTCAGCTACTTTTCAGCTTTCAGCTACCTTTTCAGCTAGGTTTGCCAAACATAGCCTATGTAGCATTGCTAGAAAAGTTGTTTCAATGTCTGGCTGTAGAGAATATTTAATTGTTCTATTGATCTTCATTGTACACGTTTCAACTTATTATGATTAATGAATTAGCTTCGTACTTCAAAAAAAAAGAAGCATTTCTCCGTCCATAAAGAGTGAAAATCAAAAAAATTATATTTAAAGGGGCTAGAATGCAAAAAAGTTTAAGTAGTAACTTAATTATTATATCATATAGTTAATTCCATTTTTGGTCATAGATTTATAGGTGACAAGCTGACAATCCACTTTTAACTTTTTTTTTATTAGAACATCCTCATTTGGTTATAGTATTATTGTGATATGACCATTTTTAATCCTCTATCAACAAAATCGTTGAAATATCATTAAATACAAAGACATTTCAATCTTTTTTATACAAAGTATGTTGAACCGTTATATTTTTTATATTTATTTTTAAAAAACATCAATAATTGAAGGCCGAAATGTTCTTGTATTTAACGATATTTAAAATTTTTTGTTGATAAAGGACCAAAAATGGCCATATCAAAATAATACTAAGACCAAAAGAGGATGTTTTAATAAAAAAGAACCAAAAATATATTGTCACTTATAAATCTAAGGCTATCCTTAACCCAGAAATTTCTCTCATTTTCTAAAATGAGTCCCACCTCCACATCATCAAATTTGTAAATTCTTCACTATTTGAAATTTGCATATTATATTATATAAATATAATAACTAAATAATATAATAGGAAATAAAAAAGATAAAAAAAAGGTACACAAATCAAATTTACCATGCTTTTTCTCCCACTTTTTCATTCTCTCTCCTCTTGCTAATTTAGCAATTTCTCTCTCATATTGCAATACACATGACATTAAATAATAATAAACAAAAAAATTCTCTCTTGCCACATAGATTAGAAAGGAGGAGATTGGCCAGGGTTGAGGACAGCCTAAGACCAAAAATGAAATTAAATCTTATATCATATATTAATTAATGTACACATTATAATTTAATATTATGTCAAACAAAAAATGTTGGGGAGTCAACTTTTAGTTTGCAGAAAATAAAAAAATAAATAAAACATTTGGGATTACATTCCAGGGAGAATACTTTGGGGGGCCACCCTTAGCTTTGAGCATCCAATTTTGACTTCTTTTTTTTTTTTTTTTTTTTTTTTTTTTAATTTTTTTAATTTTTTAATGAATATGTTAACTCAATATATACCATTGTATAATAAATGTGAATTTCTATCATTATTAAACGTGACATTACTTTTTATTGATTCCTTGAGCGTACTAACATTTGATCATGTTGCTGAGCCACTGAGTTACTGTAATTTAACTCCTCCCACATACTCTCTCGAGCCGGGGTGTGACGGGTTTTTAGGATTGTGGATTCAACCTTTATGAGAGAAGAATAGTATTACATTTAAAAAAAAAAAACGTCATTCCATATTTCAAAATAAAGTAATTAATTTGGTTCACTCAGAAAATGGGAATGCAATAAAGATATATGTGTACAAATAACTTCAATTATTAGCTAGAACCTTAAATTTAAGAGATTATTACCATTTGTGTGCTGGAGACCGGTAGAGAAAATAAATAGTATGATGTGCATCAACTGATTGACACACGACTGGCTCTCAAATGCTTATACAATGATATTCACGATAAGACTAAATTTATACATTTTCTTTTTATCTTTGGTAGTATTTAAATCCTGCATCCTGCAGTTGCTAAAATAACTTCAATTATTGCCATTAGCAACCGTGATATACTGATAATTATTTTGGATATAAATTATAATAAAATTGTCCATTTGTTTTCATTTCTATTGAAATATTAATTATTGACTAGTGATCCATGCATATGCAATGCCCCACCATCTTTAAATGTAACAAAAAGGAGCTTCCAAATATTTTCATTATGTTAAATTAATAGCTGTTAAGAATGTGATTAGTTCATAATATAAAAATTCATACAGCTGTATTTGTTCCCATCCTAAAACCTCTCAAGCATAAGACAAATTAAAGATAGACACAACACTTCATATTTAATTAATATATAATACAAGTGTGTACTATGAATTTAATTACCATATTGTTAAAAAATGAAATATTCTCTAATTACTCTTAATTCACTTAAATATAGATAGATAAATTCATTGTTTTAATAAAATGATTTTATTATGTGAATAATTTTTTGCCCACGCTAGAAACATGAATGGAAAATGACCCATGATAAAAGAAGGTGTGAATTAAATCTCTTGTACTCAAAAAAAAAAAAAAAAGAAGACCCTAGGGTCTAATAGCCTAATAGCTGAATTAATTGTGCAAATGACAATTTACTTCTGCAATAATTCTAGACACGGGATCCTGTGGATTTAGGATTAGTCCGGTAAAAATGGGATCATATATATATATATATATATATATATATATACTAGTATTATACCCGTGCGTTGCACGGATGAGATTAATGCTATTAGGTAATAGAAGTTATTTGAATTTGTTTGTAATGCAATAAATGTAGCCAACACTTTATTAAACAAATTTATTATTTAATTTTAGAATTTAGAATTTACAAATTATTAAAAACTTCATGGTACACAAGATTGGTAGTATAATTACTACTCTCTCCACATTCGTTCGCTATTAAAATTCTTAATCTTTTCGGGTTGCTAATCCTTGAAGCAGCAACATACAGTTGACCATGAACAAAGACTGATTTCCTTAAGAGTAACCCTACATGCGTTAAAGTTTGACCCTGACTTTTAATTTGTTGATAGTCATTGCGTATGATAGCATTGAAGGGAATTGTCTTCTTTGGAAATTAAATAGCAATATTGTATCAGTACGGGTCATTGATATCCTTAGTATGAAGCAATGCTATGTATATATATATAAAAGAATACATTTTATATACCCCTACAAACATAAATGCATAGCGCAGGCACAAACCCATACTATTTTTAGTATGGTAGACTGGTAGTATCATTTGACTGTTTATTCCTTATTCAATTTTTTTTTTTTTGAAACCCTTCCACATTCATTTTTAAGCTAACCAAATAATGGATTAACAATGCTATTACTTTTCATATCTATTTTATTTTTCTGAAATTTTATCATTATTTTATTTTACTTCTTGAACCAAATGTAACATGAATGTTTATAATACTAATAATTGTATTGAACATTTCAAATTCGGAGTGCAAAAAACCATGACAACCTAGTATCTATATCTATATATGGTATCATTTGCCCAAAATCCACATTAGACATGCCTTTATTGTAGTCAACGTCATTCATGCTCATTTACAATTACTCTTTGCTACTTGAGGTGTGATTGAGTGGAAGAGATTTATTCATCCTCAATCAACGGTTAAGTGATTGATTTTTTATTTAGGTATGGAACAATCTTAAATTTTTAAGCCAGATGACGCATCATAGTCACTGTGTCCAACAGTAAAAAACTTGGGTTGCACCTAAAAAAGATGTACAATTAATTTTATTTTATTCTTTAAAAAAAATTGTATTCAGATAACACTTCTGTGACTCTCGACTCTCATTGAAGGAAGGTCACATGATCGAACCTCAATGACTATTTGAACTGTAATAGATAGAGAAAGTATAGATCATGCAGAAAAAAATTCACGTGACTAAGCAGCAGAAATAGAAATGGATGGTATATGCAGCATTACTGTATGTTTGATGCAATATTTCAATCAATAATGCATGCAGCTCCCTCTTCCACTCAGCCTCTCTTATAGATTATAGTCTCCACTGTTTCTTGAAAGCAAATAAAACACCCAGAAGGCAAAAAGCATTCTAAATAAATAAAATCAAGAACCCAAATCACAACAAGGAAGTGGAAAGGAGTTAGCTATGGCAGAGGTGGTGAATAAGAAGAAGAAGAAGAAGCCATTAAAGCTGTTACTTTTCTTGTTTTTTGTGATGGTGGAATATTCAGAGCAAATGCTTCCCCTTTCACAGTTCCAAGCCATTCAGAGGATCAAACAGGAGCTGAGCTTCCCAGTGGAGCTAAGCAGTTGGAGTGAGAATTCAGATTTCTGCAACACTGAGCCACTCCCAATCCTAACGCTGGTGTGCTATGAAGATAACATAACACAGCTCCATGTGGCTGGGAATGGGGTTTTCCCTCAATTTCCTCAGGACATTTCCACTTCTTCCCTCTTCTCCAATCTTGCTAGCCTCCCTAACTTGAAGGTCCTCTCTTTAGTTTCTTTGGGTCTCAGAGGCCCTTTGCCTCCAAGTATTGGGCTTTTGTCTTCTCTGGAGATTGTGAATATAAGCTCAAACTCCTTCAATGGCAGCCTTCCAGTGGAGATTTCATCTTTGAAGAGCCTTCAGACACTTGTGTTGGATAATAATAGGTTTTCAGGTCAGGTTCTTGATTGGTTAGCTTCACTTCCTGCTTTGACTGTGTTGAGTTTAAAGAATAATTCTTTTGCTGGTTTATTGCCCAGTTCTTTGACTAGTTTAGAGCTTTTGAGAAATCTTGTTGTTTCTGGGAATAATCTGTCTGGGGATTTGCCCAATTTCCACAATTTGTCAAACCTTCAAGTTCTTGATTTGGAGGGTAATAGTTTTGGGCCTAATTTCCCTAGTTTGCCAACAAAGCTAGTGGCCTTGATGTTGGGGAAGAACAAGTTTGGGTTTGGGGTACCAGATGAAGTGGAGTCTTGTTATCTGTTAACAAAGATGGATATTTCTCACAATGAGTTTGTGGGGCCCCTTCCACCATCCTTGTTGTCAATGCCATCAATTGATTACCTTGACATTTCTGGGAATAAGTTCACTGGGAAGCTCTTCAAGAACATGTCATGTAACCCTCAGCTTTCTTATGTGGACTTCTCATCGAACCGCTTCACCGGGGAGTTGCCCGATTGTTTGCAACCGGGTACTGGTCACAGGACAGTTTCGTACTCCGGTAATTGCTTGTCAAGTATGGAGCAATGGCAGCATCACGAGTCGTTCTGTCACAACGAAGCCCTGGCTGTTAGAATCATGCCTACCGAGCACAAGGAGAAACGGCCATATGCTAAAGTGGTTCTTGCATCGAGTATGGTGGGAGGGCTTATCGGAGGAACAGCGATTCTCGGTTTGGCGTTTCTTGTTGTGAAAAAGAAATTTGCTAAGCAGCAGCAAATTAACCGAACGCCCAATGCACGACTGATATTGGAAAAGGTGCCACCTGCAATCACGCTAAAGCTACTAAACGATGCAAGTAAGGCTGCTTAGCTTCTTCTTCCTTTAGTTTGCACCTTAGGCTAAGTGTACTAAGTTTATATGCACTTTCAAGTTTTTGACCTGAATTGTAGAATATCGATGAGTCTGCTATTGTGTTTGTCATTATAGTTGGAAACCGAAAACCCCCAAGTTTAGTTAGGAATGACTAAAATCATTGAACTAACCACCTTGAACTTCTTGTGTCTTTCTTAGGATATATTTCAGAAACAAGGAAGTTTGGACTGCTTGGCATCCCCCCTTATCGAACATTTGTTTTGGATGAGCTTAGGGAGGCGACAAATAACTTTGACGTAGCAAATATACTAGGAGAAGGCTCTTGTGGCCAGGTAACAATTCCATACTCATATATGTCACCACAGTTAGTTTGAATTCTAGATAATATGCATTAGTACTTTCTGTCATTGTTCTTGTTAGTCTCAACAAGTGTGAAGTGCGACGGTTCTTTTCCTCTTTTGGATTTCAGATCTATAAAGGCATGCTCACGGATGGCACGGTGGTTGCCATAAGAAGCTTGAAAACGAGGAAGAAGCATAGCATCCAGCACTATACTCACCAGCTCGAGCTGGTTTCAAAGATTAGGCATTGCCACTTAGTTAGTGCTATAGGCCACTGCTTCGAGTGCTATCAGGACGATTCCAGCGTCAGCAGAATATTTCTCGTGTTCGAGTTCGTACCAAATGGAACACTGAGAGAAGTCATATCAGGTAGAATACAGCAATGCCATGAAAATCTCTAATTTACCTTTTCTTGTTTTACAATGTCTGCGTTCTCATACTGGATCATTTCCACCAACACTTGTGACAGAGGGAAATGCTGGGCAAAAGTTCTCGTGGTCGCAAAGGATGACGGCTATGTTAGGAATTGCGAGGGGAATTCAGTTTCTACACACGGGGATAGTGCCGGGCGTTTTCTCAAATCACTTGAAGATAACAGATATCTTATTGGATCATGACTTCCACGTGAAAATTAGCAAATACAATCTGCCTTTGTTAGCTGAGAATAAGAACATGGTAAGTCAATAAAATAAGCTCTTCTTTCACTCCAAGTGGTTGATGGGAACAGTGCTAACAACTAGAAGTATATATATTTGAGCCAATCTGAATCAAACACTTCAAACCCGTGACTTGGCTCTGATACCACTTGTTAGGATTAAGTTCTTACCACTGCGCCAAAAGCTATAGCTAGCTCACAATGAATGCACAACTTTATTTCCTTATATACCGCTATATTTTCGAGAGGTAGGGTACTGGACTTAGCCATTCACCGGCCTCTGCCCAACAATTTCCTAGCCACCAATTGCTGGACTTGGCCCTTCACCGGTTTCCGCCCAACAAGATACCTAAACTCTAAACTCTGATGCCAAGCAAACAATACAAAACATTTTTTATTAGCACCAAACATATCCATTACAGAAAACTTGCATTAATTGCTTGCTTATTCCTTGTTAATGACTATATACAGGATGCTTTTGGTGCGTCTTCTAGTGGAGGGAAGGAGAATGCTGCGCAGAGGTATGAAACGAATCGCTCTGTTAATGCCTTCAATATCTCTCTAGTTTGCGGGTTGTTATTACTGTGAAATGTAGAATGAGCATCGGATTATTTTGGTTTTTCTTTTTTTTTTTTTTTTCGTCAAGGAAATGCCAAGAAATTTTCTTATTCGAGATCATTGAGTGCAGGTCAGCATTTAAGGAGAAAGATGATGTCTATGGCTTCGGAGTAATTTTACTTGAAACCATAGTGGGAAGGAAAATGATGACCGCAAATGACATTGATGTCTCCAAAGACATAGTAAGACGACTTCTCATTTCACCCATCCTTGTTTACAATCTTTAAACCAAAGCTTCCTTTCCACACTAGAATAATAGACTTAGGAATGGAATCAACCTTGTAAATGGATCAAAGAAAGAAAAAATGTTTTTTTGTTGAGCATATAATATATAAAATATAAATGCATAGTCTCACTATCAGTTTAAACTTTTAGTCAAAACAGAACACATCCTTCAATTATTGATTCCTTTCATGAGAATTGCTACTCCTTTTACCTTAACAAAGGATGAAAATGGTGTAGTTGAATAGAGATTGGTAAAAGGTCACTCAATTGGGCTATGTTGCAAATAGGCAAAACCACACTAAAAGACTGAATCCAATCAATTAGTTAGTCTAACCCATGGCCTTATAAACACATATATTCTCTCTTATATTTTCAACGTAGGACTCTTAACAACCTGGTTCATGAGAGCCTAGCTAACTGGTTTGTTAGACTCAAAATTTTCTTTAAGGAAGTTTGCAAAACTTTTGCGTTTTCTTCTTTACATCATTTTCTTACTGTCTGCTGCATGCAGTTATCTGTAAGCTTAACAGCGGATGAATTGGCGCGAAGAAACATTGTGGATCCTACAGTCTGCAAGGAATGCTCCGACCATTCACTGAAGACCGTGATGGAGCTTTGCCTAAGGTGTCTGTCAAATGAGCAGTCGGATAGTCCCTCGGTTGAAGATGTGATATGGAATCTGCAGTTTGCAGCTCAGGTTCAGGAGTCATGTCGTCGGGACTCTCACAGCGCCCAGTGCTCTCCAGGCCACGTAGCGTTGGCAAGATCTGCATCTGATTTGTTACAGTGATGAGGGAGGGAGGGAGGGCTTTGCATTGTGTACTGTGTTGTTGCATGTTTATATGAATGATGATAATGGTTTTAGCTTTTTTTTTTTTTTCTTTAAAAGACTTTGGTAACACCAGTCAGTCATAGTGTATGTTCATTTGGTTTTGTCTGTCTAACGTTAATGAAAAGCCAGCACCTACAATTTTGCTGATGCAGATAAATGCATTCTTTCAAGTTTCAAGGTTAACTTGAGCATCTTCATCACCTTAACTTTCTTTGAATGGGATGTTGTTGAGGCCACTTGGCTTTGGTTAACATTTATGTAGTTGGTTTTATTTGTCTTTGTGTTTTGGGTGTAAAAAAAATGTCTATCACTATTGAGAAAAATTATTAGGTAGTAAGCTACAATGTTATGTTAATGATGCTTAGAATGTAACCAGCTTGATTGGTGTAAGTAATCGTAGGAATAAGAGTAGTCGGTACTTCAAAACCCCCTCATGTGGAAATACTAATATGATCAACGATATTCAGAATGAGAAAAATAGTATGGAGTAGTTTTTACTCTTCTAATTATAATAAACAAATAGTTAATTCAATTCCTCAATTATATTAATCACCACATTTGGTTATTGAGTTGTCAGTGTTGTAGCGAAATTAGTCATTTAAAGTAATAAAAATGTTAATTTTGACAATAAAATACTCAAAATCCTAACTTTTTAATATTATTTTTAGTATTCAATAATTTATAAGTTATAGACCCAATGTGGTGACCTGTATAATAAGACTAAATTAACTATTTGTCCACACTTAAAAAACTAAAACTATCATTTTCCATTCATATTGTTTTCATTAGTAATTGATGTTCAAATAGTGTCATTAATCTTTGAGAAAATATTCAATGCACCGTAGATATATAACACCTTAAAGTATAGAAATTAAAATTCAACTCCAACTTTATTTCAAAGTAACCGTAAACCCAACAACTTAAAGTAATTACTAAGCAACTAAGCAAATGGCTAATGCAACTACGAGGTCGAAGGAGTACGGAAAATAAAAAAGCACACTAGAAAAAAAAAAAAAAAGAGAAAAAAAAAGCCTACATCAAACAAAGCATAATTTATCAAGGGGAAATTTTACTCACTACAATGAAAGAATTGAGAACTCATCTATGCTCTTTCCATTATTTGGGGAAATTGTACTCACTACAATGAAAGAATTGAGAACTCATCTATGCTCTTTCCATTATTTGTACATATAAACAAATAATTTGTTGTGGGCATCACTGATTTACAACTTTATTGTAATGGTTAGAGCACACGATTGCAAAGAATGGTGGCCTAAATATAGAAGAAAATTTTGAATCCTGAGATAGCAAGCAAACAAATCCTAAAAATACCAACAAAATTTGGTGAGTACCTAATGTGAACAGTACACTAGATCATCATGGAGGATAACAACTTGGGCTCAGTTCTATCTCTGCATTTTGATGCAGCCTTGCGTGTCTGAATTTCTCCTCTTCCCTCGCAATCTGGATGTCAGATGGGAAGATGTGCTGTGCGAGAACTTTACCTATGAACCGAGGGATGAGAGCAGTTACAACAACACCGAGCAGGCACAACCAAAATGCGCTGTCTCCTGCAGCATGAAAAATCGCCCTGCAAATTCATATAGTCTGAACGATGAGGCACACTACGAATCTCGAAAGAAATGATCTTTTACATTGAACTCAAGAAATACATTTCCATCTGATAACCTATAATTCAACAGAAATGGATTATGGAATTGCCACCAAGTACTCTGCACACTCTGAGACATGAATGATGCAAGTGTAGATTAATAATTGGCTTAAGAACAGGAAAAAACATGTTAAGAGTCCCACATTGATAAAATAAGAAAGAACAAATGGATTTATAAGGCCATGGGTTAGACTAGCTAATTGGTTGGATTCAATCTTAGTGTGGTTTGTGAGTTTGTCCCATGTGCATTATAGCCCAGTTGAGTGGGGTCAATCTTAGTTTATGAATGGTATCAGTTCAGAGCAAGTTCCCACTTTGTGTTCGGACTAAGTTAATTGGTTGGATTCTTTTAGTGTGGTTTGTCCCACGTGCATTATAGCCCAGATGAGTGACCCACGTCATTTTTTTTCTTGCAATTTTTGGCAATTCCCAAATTTGATCATACTTGACCAATCTGACTTCCTAGAATACTTTATTATACTTTTAAAAATCAATTTTTGCCCCAAACAATCATTTCAATAATCTACCTCCAACTCAACATATCACCATCGGCAAACCTAATCCTAACTCGAGTGATCATGGCTACCATCATAAGTTTCTCATCTATAGATTTTCTATCACAATTCACAAAATAACATCTTGGGCGTTATCTCAATCATGTTAATCATCTAAAATATCAAGAACATCTTTTGGGGTTTTATAAGGGAGAACTTTAGAAATACACAGTTAGAAAAATAATATTATTATGAAGGCAGATAGTTGGAACAAAAAATATTATAACTTATAAGTTGCAAAAATTGAAAGTTTTGGCTAAAGATGTTTGACTGTTTTTTAGGCCATAATAATGTATATATAAAGTAATATTCTGGCACAAGAGTTGTGAGTTCAAGGAATTCGAATCTATGATATGAACATGCATTGTGCTTATGGAATTTAACCGAGAGAAGTGATCTTACCAGTAACCAGGAAGAAATGGCAAAGCATCAATGACAATTAGACAAATAACAGTTGCGACAATAGATCCCCAAATGGCAGCATGGACAATCCAATTCCATTGAACCACATCGATGGCTAAATGTATGCTAACCAAAATAACAGCTGCAAGTGTCCAAAGATCTCCGAGGCTTGAACCGTCAATATCACTTTCCCAGTATGCTAGGAGAGGCAGAAAGAAGACAACTACACTTTCCCATAATGTGCCCATTATTGTCACCCAAAATAATTTCGCATTGTAGCTTTCATCTCTTTGTCCAACTCCATAAAGTTGAGGGTACTTCAGAAGCGTCATTCTATTCAGATCCTTATCAAGAATTCCAACAGCTATGGTAGGAAGTGAAGTGTAGATTGAAGAGTACAACATGCTACTCCAGTCAGTGATGGCAGTCGTTAAAGTAAAAGCTGTAAAAAGTGCATACCTGGGCACAAAAATTAAATTATATCTGAGTGAATAATAAAGAAGTCAATGATGTTGGTTCATTCACAAGATATTTAATTTTTAAATCTTTAATGGACCAATCACCCTTCAATCTTTCTTATCAAGCAGTTTCCAATTCCCCCCCCCCCCCCCCCCCCAAACATCCCACCACACATTATTTTGTCAATTAATCCTTTCTTAGCATTTCCAACTTCAAAAGAGGCAATGATTTTACGTAAGAAATATTTGGCTTTGAACATAAAGTGGAACATATTTAGCACTAAAAACCCTTAAAAAACGAAAGTGATTTATTTATTTTAATTAAGAAACAAACAATAACTTAATCCTATTAACAAATATTTTTAAACAAAAAAATATGGTTATAAAAGTATCCCAAATTATAGAGACATGATCCACAGATATTTAAAAAAAAAAAAAAAAAAAAAGAAGCTAAAGTTCAATCACATTTCCTACCCCTTTCCCAACATGAATAGATTGGGTTCAATCCAACCTCAACGAGTGACGATGGGGCTAGCAAGGATGTAGCACAAGAAACACCTTAATCCTACCTTAACTAGGAGTAGTGCAGTGGCAAAGCAACAAGGAAGCCTAAAGATGTGGACATTAGGTTCAAGGGAATGTCCTAAATGGAGTCCTTTCTTGGCATGTCAAGTAGAGGGCCTTCCTGCCGGAATTTCTAGCTTTAGACAACTATTTTTTTCAGGATACTAAGCATGTAAGACTTGTCCAACAAGGAAAAAGACTCTTACCCTAGATAAACCCCCACTTGGCAAGTCCTAGGGAAATTCAAGCTATACAGTACGTATAGCTACCCACTTAACCTTTGTGCTTACAATAGAATATTTTCTGTGGAATTTCCATGTTGATCAGGGTATTTTCTTTTTATAGTGAACACCAAGTCTTCTTAGCATGTTCCTTTATTTGCTAACATTCCTGCACTTGTGCACGCATTAACAACTTGGAACTTGGCTGTGACTAAAAAAACTCAAATTATTTTCAAATATGTATCCTTTGTTTTTGTTCATTTCACCACATTAAAATTATCTAGGATGTCAAAACAATTTCACATTCCACAGAAGCCAAGGACTAGAATAATTGAAATTCTTAGGAGTCTGCTAGAGCTAACAACCTCCATTCAGATGAATGGAAGTAGTTCCTTAGGTTTGTGACAGAAAATGTGAAATAGACAATACAAAAGCTTCTTTCTTTAATAGTGCTTTTGTCACCTCACTTCTTTAATTGTAAACTATTCCATATTTTCATTTATCTGGTATACATTCACTGAGGGGCTGAAGTTTGTCCAATTGTTAAGTGGTACTTGTTTCTCTTTCATTTTCTTTCTAAAGAACACAGGATGCACTTACCAGAATAAGACAAGAACAAACACTGCATTCTTGTAAAAGTTATATAATATCATGTTGCCCATTCTCCGATAATTCCAATGCCCATGAACTAATAAAAGTGGGACCAAGAATCTGAACTGGCCCATCGCAAAATCTGACGCCATAACAGCTTGTCGACCCTCTTGACCAATTATGCCAATCCCCACATCAGCCTTTTGGATCATTGAAACATCGTTAGCACCTAAAAATCACAGAGTAAAACCTCCTATCAGCATATCAAAATGAACAAAGAAATGCAGAATAACATTTTCTGTTCTTTCACTTAGTTTGCTCCTCCCTATCATTCCTTTTAAGAAAATGGTGGAAAGGGAATAGAAGCAATAATGATAACATCAGAGAGCAATACCATCCCCAATTGCAAGAGTTATTCCATCTGTTCGCTTCTTTATTAGGGCAACAATTCCAGCTTTTTGCAATGGAGCAACTCGACAGCACAGTACCACAGTGCAATTACTGGCTAACTGGAACAGCTGCAGATGAACAAGAAATGCAAATATACATATTAAACATGTGTATGTGATTGAGAGAGAGAGAAAGAGAGAGAGAGATTGGATAAGCACAAGCATTACTTGTTCTTCCAGCTCACTGTCAAGGATATAAACAAGGCTTGTTCCATCAATGATCAAGGCAACTGAACTTACACCAGATACAGAGTTTAATTCGGACAAAGCATCTTCCAAACTCCTCCTACATGAATCCTTGGAGCTCTTATTAATGATAATCTGCTTCATTGCAATTGTCAAAAGCTTAGAAGAGTAGCCAATAGAAATTGCAGTTTCTTGTTTGTCTCCAGTCAAAACCCACACTTTAATGCCTGCTGTTCTTAGAGACTCAATTGCTTCTGGCACACCTTGTTGCAATTTATCTTCAACCCCAGAGGCACCTAAAACTTTAAGTTCGCTTTCAATACTGTTAGCAACTTTTTGAAGTAAAGCTGCCCTTTCAGTCATAGCATTGCTTGCTGACTCATAAGAGGACTGCCACAATTCAAATTCAGAGGCACTCAGTTCTCGCATGCCCACCACAATAGTTCTCAAGCCCATTCTGGAATAAGAATCTAAATGCATTTGAGTTGCATGAACTACCTCCAAGTTAAATGATTTATCAATTGCTTTAAACATGGTTGTATCAGCACCTTTTACAAAGGCCTTAACTGAGTTATCAAGGCAACCTAATATTACTGACATCTTCTTCCGATCACCATCAAACTCATGCATACCAAGAACATTGAACCTGCAATCACAAGAAGAAAGATCAGATATCCAAAGGGAGAAAATTTTGCAATGTGCTCACATTGAATAGGGAAACTATATTTTTCTGTTTCAGCAAAAGTATAGACAGTCTTAATTTTAGAAAGTAAATCAAAATGCAGTAAATATGAGCAGGCATCACTTGACACAGAAAAGGCCAAATTGATCTATCAATACCTTCAAAAGAAGTGATTGGTTAGGGTGAAACTTTAAGAGGCATGAGGAGGGGAAGGGGGAATATCCCCTTTTTGGGTTGAGAATAAAAGAGGAAAGGAAATTAAATAAATAAAAGGGATCCACGAGCCGTCCATGTTTTCCTTTCCCAACGTGCTTACGTAGGAAAATAAAGCTTCCCCATGGATGGAGTAAAGAGACAGGATTGGGTTTGAACCAAAGAGAACAGGGAATTGCAAAATTAAAATGTAAAGAAAAAACAAGGGATACCGTAAAGTTCCCCCCAGCAAGAATAAATTCTTGCCCACTATCACCCAAAAATACCCAACCTTGGGTCAGATTGAGTGAATACCAGCATGTCAAATTAGAATTGCCATCCCTAATGGAGCACCCCTTGATCATCCATGGCTGGCTTGACAAAAATGTCAATAATACCCTCAAATGTAACGCATGTGCAACACAACTTTTTCCATCCATGTTTAATGGTTGGAATAGTTAATGAACGGACTAGGATTGGTCAATTGTTATAGTCCAAGGACCAAGTTCTTACAAATTGAAAGTTGACTTAAAAATCCCAAATTCTGCATTTTTCTTAGTCTGTTGCCATGTCAGCCAGTGGTTTTATAGTTTTATCCAAATCAAGCATTGAGATATTGAGATTGATAGAAATTTATGCCTCTAACCTACTTCTCACTATAAAATAGTATGTGAACTAGCAAACATGCACATGTATAAGAAAAAAGTTCAAGAAGGTGAAAAGGAAATAAATAAATAAATAGCAGCCTCAACTTACCTTTGTCTTTCTCCATGAACATCAATTACTATATGGCCAGAGGTTCTTTCTATAAGCATGAAACCATATGATGCTGCAGCATATACTAGTGCTTGCTCATCTGGAGACTCTCCTTGATAGACTACCAACTTAACTGAAGGATCAGATGTATCCACAATGATGGGAACAATAGTGTTGCAAGCAGCCAATGCAATAAAGAAATCATGAACTCGGTTTCTTTCAGCTATACACTTTCCACTTTTTGATATTTTTAATAGCTGTGCATCAACCTTTACCTTCATCTTGGGTGTTAATACATGTCCATCCACTGATTTGAAATAAGGTGAAAAAAATAATATTGGGTTAAAGATGCCAACTAAACAATATGTTTCACAAAAGAGCAGACTTTCTTGCAAAGTGAAACTTCAGAAAGAGGGGAGAGAGAGGAAAAGAATAAGGAAAGCTGTAGCACCTTCAATGCTGTATCCCACTTGATCCTCTTCAAGACTGGACTTTCCACATCCATAATCCACTCCCCAAATGCTAGCACATTGAAATTCCATTTTATTCTCAGTTAATGTGCCAGTTTTGTCAGAGAAAATATATTTAACTTGTCCCAGATCTTCATTTATATTAAGTGTCCTACATTGAAACCTTGAGTTTGAGGACTCATCAAACATCATGAAATCTTGAATCATAAAGTAAGCCTGACCAAGACGAACTAGTTCCATAGATATGTATAGTGATATAGGGATCATGATTTGGTAGACAATAACTGACATAAGAAATGTGAAAAATACCTCCAACCCCCAACCATAATAATTATTGTTCTCAACTTTGGATTTTGAGTAGTCTTTTCTGCGATAGAAGGGGATAATATCTAAATCATCCTTGTGATGCCTCAGCCATACACCAGCACAAATAGAAACAACAGTACATAAAGCAACAAGGAAAAAAGAGAGAAATATGATTTCCCGATTCATACGAGTCTCAATACGGCTCCTCTTTGATGGAGCTCCATAGCTGTTGAGCATGGCCTTTGTTTCTCTGCCGGTATATACAGCAACCCCAATTGCCCAATCAGTATTCTTGAGCTCACAACCACGGAGAATAATATTGGAAGGTCCAAGCGAAACACGCTTTCCATCTATTTCCATGTTGGCCTGAAAGCCATAAATGTTTCTATTGGGCTTCTCACATTCAATCAGCCCACCAATGTTCTCCATCCTTGAAAATTTTATTTGTGTTTCCTGTTTTGCATATCGTGATTTTAAGTTTGATTCCCCATCCAAATTCATTGTCTGGACATATGCAACTCCAGTAGTGTCACTTGTTGAGAGCAGCACCATATCACAAGGAATAGTTTCACTTGAAGAGATTTTGATGATGTCACCTACCCTTATATCCTTCCATTTCTTCTGTTGGAAATGACCATTTGACAAAACTGCTGCCAGCCGATTGTTTTCAATCGTGTCAGACCTGTGCCGCCTATAGTCTTCATAGGCATCCTTGACTGCAGAAACAAATAGTACCAAAGCTAATGGAAGAATTGAAGCACCCCGACCAAAAACAGCCAACTGGGGAAGCTGATTAAGGATAGCCATGACAAGAAAGTAAACATATGCAACTCTATGGAACTGTTCAAACAGGTTTCGAGGCAGGAAGCTAAGAATGGAGTATTTTCTTGTCCTTACTGAGTTTCCAGCAAATTCAAACCTTTCATTGGTCTTTGCAGGATTATTTATATATATCAATCTAGCATCTTCATCACTAATTGCTGTTTGGGACACGCCAAACCCCTCTGAGCCAACCCCATGGGATCCATGTATCACGTGGCTGGAATCAGGAAGTGTGGTGTATTCATTTGAATCCATCCCAGAAGGAAATTTGGTACAATAAGATATCGCTGTTAAGTTGTTGGACAGATTGACAAAAAGAGGTCCAGGAGCATAAGGAGGTTCCTCAACTCCTGGAGGAGAAAAGGATATAATGTGAGCTCATGATCTGACTATCACAGGCCTTTCTATCTCTCTCATTCAAGTGAGTCTGTCAATACAACTGCCCCTTCTATCAAGCACATGGAGACACGGCCAGATACTGATCCCACAGAAAACAACCAAAAACTTTAAGAAATTCTGCACTACCCAAAAACAATCCTACCCAAAATCACCAAAAATGGCATAATTCCAAACTACCCAGACTCCAATTTTAGCAAATATCAACACAACTCACAAGTTCAAGCAATAAGACCCTGATCACACTAAAACTTCCGAAACCCACAACAGCACAAGTAAAACACATAGCCAACTATAATAAATATAATGATGCATTCATATGTCCTATTCGTATCTTCAAACCTAACTAAACTAACAACTACTGAATACTGATACACCAAATATACATAAAATATTAATAAACCCCTAAAACTTGAAAATGAAAAAGTACACAAGTATGTACAAAGACATAGAATTTAACAGCTATACGATAATGGGGCAGTTGTATTGGCAGGTTCATATGAATGAGAGAGGCCAATCTAGAGAAAAATGAACTAAAACACAATCCGGGTAGCTTTGAATCTTCAAGAACCGTAGAAAGATGAAGCTCTTGTCGACTACATTGTTCTGTTGCCTGCCCAAGTGAAAAGGAATCGAATTTTGAAGAAGATTCGGCGAGCCAAAACCCGAGCCGAAGTTGTTTCGGGTCAGTTTGGGTTTCAATCGGGCCGTCAACCCGATTGATTAATGATAACATCCCTAGTTTACATGTCTTATAACATAATTGGTGTTTGTTTGCAAATTGCAATAATAAACAAAACTCTCCAATTTTTGTTCATATAATATTATTAGTTATATTGCACATATTACACAATTAAGTAAATATTTTAATATAAAATAAGAGTAAAATAATGTGACTAGAAATGAATAATGTTATATTTATAACATGAATTTTAAGAAGAAAATATAATAAGACAAATAATCAACATATATGTAGAACTACATAAATCATATTACTAGTATAGTGAATTTTAAAAGTTAACTATACCAAAGAAAGTTATATTATTAGAAATTAATTTTTTATGGATTGAATTTATGTGAAAGGTGCATACGTGTAGCAATGTAGGACAATCCGATAAGAAATAAGAGGACCCCACATGACAGGTAAAATGAGACCAAACACTTGTATAGAGTGAAGAAAATCGTACATGAAAAATAGCTCAATAGATGAAATATATTTAACAAAATATGACTTGTACACTGGTAGTTAATTGATATGAAAATTAGAAGAAACGAAATATAAAAAGAAGACAGGTAACTTTGAAATGTACTTGTAAAGATTGAAGAAAGAAAGTAAAAAGTCTAAGCTACTAGTCCAATCTATTACACAAATAAACTTTTTTCTTATTTTTAATAAAATCCCAACAATATAGCTTTTTATAGAATTTGGTAAATATTTATCATAATATCAAATCCATATAATTATCAAATCACACCATTTAAATTTACTAATAGCGATAGTATCCTTAATTGGATAGACTAATTAAAAACCTTTCATATACATAAAGGGATTAAAGTATTTCATATTTTTTTGAGTATTTGACTCTGTTACAATATAATATCTGTTCATAAAGTATTTCACATTTAAAAATTATTTAAGATAAGATTAAAAATTATTCAAGAAATTATTGGTCTTAAATTTTTTAAAGTGCTCAGAAAAATCAGCAGTCAACTATTAAGGATACGTACTATGTCAATAAGTTATTGGCCTTAACTTTTAAACGTTCTAGACACTCTTTCATATAATGATCTTTTCTACTCTAAATTTAAAGTATGCTAATTTTTTAATAACGTATCAAATTGAGAAATTTTAACCAATTATATCATTTGGGGTGCTCTAAACATTAATACGTATGTTCATTTTTCAATTACATGTTAAAGCGACATCTATTTTGGATGGAGTTTAAATGCTTGGTAGATGTATTGAGTGAGGCATTAAGTTCATTGGGTCTCCTCATACTCAACCAATTATATTTCCGCCCAAACGGTTGAATCTCTAATCCCTAGGGCCCCCACGTCCCGGCCCGACAAAGTATTTGAGAGAATGTAAATCATGGTAACTCAACTGAATTCAACCTATTATATTTTCATAGGAAAAGAATGTCATTATATGAAGATTAGTTTCAATATAAAAAGGAAAATAAGATGTGAATTTCCTATTTTACTCTTCCAATAATATAGGGTTTTTAAATTTTTCATTAGGTTGATACGAAAACCTAATGTCAGGGACCAAATGCGCCACTTTGCTCATAATTGAGAGGTAAAAAATGGATATGATAATAATTGAGGTACTGAGTCGCCTCAGGGACCAAACGTACCATTTTTTCTTGAATTTATTTGAAAGATATGTACTTGTAGAGCAATCCGATAAGAAATAGGAGGACACCACATGATAGGTAAAATGAGACCAAACAATTGTATAGTATAAAGTGAAGGAAATCGTACACGACGGATAACTAAATAGATGAAATATATTTAACAAAATAGGACATGTACGCCGGTAGTTAATTGATATGAAAATTAGAAGAAACAAAATATAAAAAGAAGATAGATAAAATTGAAATGTACTTGTAAAGATTGAAGAAAGAAAGTAAAAAGTCTAAGCTACTAGTCCAACCTATTACACCAATAGACTTTTTTTTTTTTTTTTTTTTCTATTTCTAATAAAATCTTAACAATATACTCCGTAGCTTTTATATAATTTGGTAAATATTTCTAATAATATCAAATCCATATAACTATCAAATCACACCATTAAAATCTACAAATAATGCTGATTGTATCTTTATTTGGATAGACTAAAAACCTTTCATATAAATGGATTAAAGTATTTCATATTTAAGTTATTTAAGGTAAGATTAAAAATTTAGGACACTATGCCAAGAAATTATTGGCCTTAATTTTTTTTTTTTTATTTTTTTTTAATTTTTTTTTGTGATAAGGGAAACCTGTATCCCACTATTAAAGGTATGCACTATATCGACTAGCATGGGCAACTCAGTTGGTCACACGGGTGAAGTTTGGAAAGAAAGACTCACCAATGACAGTGTGGAAGCAAGCAACCTCTCAAAGTGAAAGGAGCTCCTTGTGCGCAGTAGCAAAGGTTTAGCCTATGTGTTCAACTGAGTTACCATGATTACATCCTCCTAAATGCTTTGCCGAGTCGAGGCGTGGGGCTCTTGGGATTGGAGATTCAACTTTTTGGGAAGAAAGGTATGCACTATATCAAGAAATTATTGGCCTTAACTTTTTTTTTTTTTTTTGAGAATATTATTGGCCTTAACTTTTAAATGTTGTATAAGTTATAGAATCTCTTTCATATAATGACGTTCTCTACTCTAAATTTGAAGTATTCTAATTTTTAATAACAATTTGTGAAAATTTTAACCAACTACTCCGTATATCATTTGTGGTGCTCCAAACATGAATTAAGTATGTTCATTTTTCAATTATATTTTAAAGTGACATTTATTTTTGATGGAGTTTAAATGCTTGCTAGATGTATTGGGTGAGGCATTGAGTTCATTGCTAGATGTACTCAACCCATTACATCATGATATGAAAAGAAGGTCATTATATGAAGATTGATGTTGATATCTAAAAACATAATAAATCTCAATCAAAGTTATATCTCTCATTTATGTCCATGTTTTTAATGCTAACCATTTTGTACATTGTGCTTTTAGAGTTGTACTATACAAATTTTTAGACAAAAATACCCTTGCCGTTATAACTTCCGTTATCTTTTACATTAACTTTACCATGCACATGCATCCACGACATATTTTCTTATATTCTTTAATCATAATAATATTTGTAGACATTATATATTGGATTAATATAATAAATAAATTTTTTCATTTGGATTTTAATTAATAAGAATTTGTTAGTTATTTTTTAAAATATAAATATTGGACATATGTTTTTGCGCATCGCGCGTAGAAAAGACTAGTCACAATAATAAGTATTAAAGGGAGATAGTTATCTAAAAATATCAATAACAAAATCGAAGCTAAGATCCACTTGTTTAAACAAGTTTAGAAGTTAAAAGTTCAACGTAACAATGGAGTGCTCAGGTGAGACTTTGTCTAGCTCAAGTTCGACGATAAAGAGATGCCATTTTAGAGAGTGGATATCCGACTGGGTGTGTAAATATGGAAACAATATAAAGTTTTCTCCAAGAAGTGCAAAGCTTGATATTGTTTCCACATCTATACGCTCGGTCGGATACCCACTCTCCAAAATGGTACCTCCTTGTCGTCAAACTTGAGCCAAATGAAGTTTCACCTGAACACTCCATTGTTACGTTGAATTTTTTTAAGTCGAAAAGTGTTTTTAAATAAAAATGAAAAGTGAATTGTTTGAATAGGTTGAATGTAACCAGCAAGTAATTGTATTTTTTAATATCTCCAAGATAATAAGTAAACATGATCAAATGAGTCCCTTTAAGTACCTGGGTTTGCCATTATGCATCAAGATGACAATTTGAAAATCTCGAATGATATATTTCATTAAACATCCAAAAAAAAAAAAAAAGTGACATGAAAACCTAGAATGATAAAGTTGCTCTCAGCTATATTCATAAATAAATTTCTCCATCTATTCAGCCATTCAGGCAAATAAAGGGACCAAAACTGTCAAAATTTTATAAAAGTTGAAACAATAAAATAAAAAGCAGTCCATAAAAATTGTGAACAATAGAATAAGACCACCATCTTCCAGTCTAAGCAAGTGAATCTATAAAACCCAAAATGAAATTTGTGTATACATCATAATATACAAGGAGCTTTTTAAGTCAGAGGAGTTTGAGGAAAGATTAGATGAAGAGCAGTAGATTCTATCAAACGAGAGAATAAGAAAATATAAGAATGACAGAAACCAGTGAACGGTCTCTGTACATCTTGCAGAGGCATTGCCCTTTGCAAAAGAAAATAATCCCACAATCCCAATCTAAAAAAGCTAAATTGCAAAGTCCCTCAACTGGAAACTTCAAGTGCTGCAATTTCATACCTAACCTCTTCCAAATGTTCGTTTATGACAGTCACTGCATCCTGGACACCTTTAATGGCTTCCCTTAGAGCGTTGTCATATTCCGCATCAGCCTCTGCCTCTTCAGTTCCTGAAGCTTCAGTAATCTTCTGGATATGCACGCATTCATGTCCCATTGGCTTACTAAATCTGCAATTTTCATGGCTCACCAGTCGCTCTGAGGGACGGCCAGCTTTTTTCAGAACTTGAATAGTAGCTGTCTGTCAAACAATAAGAGGAGCCCTTGAAAACAAGTTTCAAAAACAAAATGAAAGATTCTAGCATTGGTTCAAGGACATCAAGAATATATTCAAGCAACTTTATGCTGTCTGAAAATTTTAAGATACGGCACTTTAATCCTAAAAAATCTGGAGATTTCCACACTCTCTATTGTTGATAAGGTTTAATCTTGATATATTGCACCAGATAAAGCCTATAAAGCATCCATCTTCTTTTTCAAGTTCAAGATATTTCAGTTGACTGTTTTGATTCCAAAAGAATAATTTTATAGTTAATTTCAAAAGAATCCTAAAGCAGTGAATATCTCAGTAGGCTGAGTGATTACAAAAGAATCTTTACTTCTGTAAGTTGTTCCAGAAGAACCATAAATAACACTGAATCAGTGAACTATTTATTTATTTTGGATAAAATGCTCTGAATAAATACCTTATTGAAGACACTGATGGACCACTCAAAATTGAAAGCAAAGAAGTAAAAGGAAGTGGAGAATATTTATTCTACTTGCAGTTATAATGAGTCAATCTCAGATTTGGTGGGGGCGTAGGGTGTGAATTAGTTCCAGGAGATAGGAAAATAGTCAAAAGATGTTACTAGTGTGTTACTAAGTATTACTGTATTAGCAATGTCACATCATGAAACTAGGACAAATGCAAAATGTTTCACTTTATTTTTTATTATTGCTATTACTATTTTTTTGGACAAGTAAAGAGATGTTTAATCACAAAAATGATTTGCATGTGCTCCACTCTTTCCATAATGAATTAATGACCATATTGAAATGCTCACAAGTGTTGCATTAATAAAAGCAACAGTAAGAAATAAAAGATATTGTGAAAGCCCTGAAAGGTTAACACTTTAATTATGGTGAACAATACAAATTAATGTCTTTTTATTCCAAAATCAATTATGAAAATGTTAGTCATAAAGCTAAAAAAAATATTTGTGGAGTAACTCGTTTACAATCAAGCTAGGTGAGTATTATTCTTTCTTGTATGAATGAGGACAAGAAAGAAAATAAATTGAGAAACAGACTGACTTCAAGATCCCATAATGAACCCACAAATCAAGAAAGTACTCCCTCAATGAAATATTCTTTAAGCATTTAGCAGAGATAAAAAAAAAAAAAAGAAGTTTGATATCATTTATGTATATAAATAGAAAATGTGTTTATAACTCCAATATATCAATGGAAACAATGAAATGTTGAAGACATACCAAATTCAACTTCTGCTTTTCTTGTGTTTGAACAGATCTTAGCAAGGCAGCTAAATCCTCTCTGAAGCAATCAGGGCTGAGAAATTGTGATTCCATTTCAAGGACCTATATCAGTCAAGAAGCACCAAAGTTACACACAGAGAAGTCTAAGTCTTGGGAGCCAAAAACCAAAATGATGGAATTCATTGGGAAGAGAAAGGGAGTCTAGAAGAAGTGGAATAGAATAAGAGTATCTGGGAAGTAATCACAGAGATTAATTCAAGAACACCAATAAAAGAAAGGTAGAAAACAAGAAAATAACAGAGCATGGTTAAAATGTATCCCCAGCAGGAGTGACTGACTAACTTGTTTTGAACAATCATTGAATTCAACTGTTATCTCGCTACAAAGTTTCTGGTAAGTCGATTCAACTCCTGAAACCATATAATCCTCAAAACCCCTGTCACACAAATAACAAGCAGAACATAAGATCTATGCATTACTTTGAATGAAAATACACAACGTAAAGAAAAGAAGAATGAAAGGGGAAGGAGTGAGATGAATGCTAGATATGGTATTTCCAATTTTACAACAGTTTAAACCTCATAGCTCCTGAACTGACATTAGATTCAGAAACACTATATAGCAAATACTTAATCAGTATCTGCATGTCATTGCTTCGAATATTCAATCTTCATATTCATTGTTAAAGATTCTTTAATGAAAAAAGAACAGGAAAGCACGTATACTCAGGAGAAGTGGAGAGGGAATGTCAGTGGACTTATCACATTTGATAAGATCAGACAAAGCAATATAGATTGAAAAGACAAACTGACAAACTAGGGTTACTACTGATAGTAACTGCAATTTACAAGTGTCCTTGGTTGCACCAGGTAGCAAAACATTCTCAAAATCGCAAGAGAGTTCAGCCAATTCATTCTTCATTTCTTCATATTGAATAAACACCAATAGAAAATCACTTGGCTAATCCATCTGTTATTTGATTTATCTTTACTACTGTTCATCTTTTCAAATTAATAAATACAACCCCAAAATATAATTCTAACTAAATCAAAAAAAAATAAAAAATCAAACATAAATAATCCATCTCAGTACAGTTAAGATCACACTCAATATACACGGAGAAATACATGCGAAACACACATACGGTACGGTACCTCTTAAGCCTAGCATAAGCTTGGGCTCTGCGTTGCTGCAACGCGAGAAATCGGCGAAGCAACACTGCAATTTTGGAGGTCTCAGACTCAGTCTCCGCCTCAGAGCCGCCATTGGCTTCCACGACTTCTTCCATTTTGTCGCAAATCGCTACCTTCTTTTCGAATTCTGCTTCCACTGTCGTTTGGTTCATTGGGTTTTGTTCTATGTGCGTCAATGTATCTCTCACTCAGCTAATGGTGGAGTCGATTCTTGAAACGAAATTCTTTTGGTTCCTAAATTAGAAACTGAAGATGAGCATGAAAAAGTTGTTTGGGTCCTATGGAAAAAAAAATATTTCTTTGGGGAAATTGGGAGAATGTTTGGAAAATATAGGGGCTGGAGTTAAAATCATAATTTCTGCCATGCGATTTAGTAGTTAGGGAAAATGTTGGATTTGATCCCTTATGCGCATATGAAGACTATGATATGACCGGTAAACTGATTGTGTGACTCGCAATTTTCCTTTACAGTGACTTAGGGACGAGATCTTGTGAGCTAAGGATTAGTTCGGCAAAATTGGAGTCCCCTAAATTTTCTTTAAAAAAATGAGGGAAAATGTGAAATACACCTTCAAATTTAAGTTTTTAAAAGCAAAGTTATGGTTTTAGCTACTTTTTTTTTTTTTTTTGAAAACTGGTTTTAGCTACTTAATTATATCCTACTAGTTATTTTTGTCCAAAATTTTCAAAGTTGTAATATATAGTTGGCAGAAGGGTCAAATAGACTCATCTACTACTTGGTAGTGTTCAATTCACACATTCATTCTCATCTAAAATAAAGTGTAATAAGACACATTAACTTCCCAAAATTGTTGAATTAGCTTTTTTTTTTTTTTTTTTTCAGGTTTTCCTCCGATTGTGATGATGTGGCAGCCGGTTAAGATAATGCGGCATGGTAAATTAATTTAAAAGTGAAACTAATACATTTGAAAGTGAAAGGAAACCCCATTACAAATAGGACATTAGTTATTAAAAAAATTTGATACAAGGACAATGTGCATGAATTTGGGCAATGGGAGGGTATTACCGATAAGGGAGGAAGATGTGCACACAACATTAGGATTTCCACGAGGGGAAAAAGTAATTAAAAAGAGAAACAATAACACTAAATGTGACCTACTAAATACATAGAAGGGAAAGGGAAAGGGAAGACCACAAGATTACACTGGCAAAGATATTACTGAAGTTAAAGGTTACCTAAATGGTGATGAATGGTTTAAGAGACACTTTATGATGTTAGTGGTGAGCACACTAATTTCTAGCATGCAAAATGGGTATGCAAATCAAGACATCATCCATCACCTAGATGATGTGACAAGGATTAAAGAGCTAAATTGGTGCGAATTTGTTATTAACACACTGGTTGAATGCCACAGTAAATAAGCAGCTAAGAAGCACAAGTGTGCTTGCTATTATTTGTGATGGACTTATATTTACCTTTTTACCCCCTTGCACACATAATCATCACTATTACCACATACAAATTAATGTCATAATAATCCTTGGATTGAAAAGTTGTATCAATGTAGAGAAAAATGGTGCTCTGCATTTAACAAAGATTATTTTTCTGGTGATATTTTATGTTCACAAAGGAGTGAAACCACAAATCACTCTATTTCTAGAAGGTTATCCAAGACTGCTGGACTATGTGATTTCTATAGCTCTTTTGTTGGTGTTGTCTCGGAGTGGAGAAGTAGAGAGAATGGGGAAGATGTTCGGTGTTCCCAAGGCGTACCTACAATGGTTATGGATCACATTAAGATTCTTTCACATGCTAGGGATATTTATACGATTGAGATATATTACTTGTTTGAAGAACAATTTTTGAAAGGGGCAGCATGCTATGAAGATTGTGTGCTATTTGAAGGTGGTGTGTATAAGTATCATGTTTGGAGGCCTGAGGTTGATATTATTAGGCATGAAGTGATTTTTAGCATTAGAGAGTTCGATATTGGTTGTAGTTGCAAGTTGTTCACTGAAACAAGGATACTATGTTATCACTGTTTACGCATTTCAAACGTGCATTGTGTGTCTGAAAGTTCCTAAGAAATATATATATATATTCTGAAGAGATGGACTAAAAAAGTTTTGGAAGGTGAGAATGTTGATATTGCCTCCACATCTCAGTGTTTTAATGTTGCCTATTCTGTTTGGAGTTTAGAGATCACTATGAAATTTCAAAAGTTGGTTGTTTCTTGCCAAGAAAACAGTGAAGGACGAAAAGTTTGTGAACAAGCAGTTTTAGATGCCAAGAAAAGAGTTGAAGCTGAGTATGACCCTATTATCTTCGAAGATGAAGATTGTGAGATAGAATCCTCAAGCGGTGTTATAAAGGATCCATCAAGCAGGCGGTTGAAAGGGTTGCGTAATAGAAGGGTGAGTAGCGTGATTGAAAAGAAATACAAGAAAGCAAGGGGACGAAAGCAACTTGCTCATATAACTGCATCTAAAACAAAATCAGTTGTGCAGTCTCAAGTTGAAGATGCTATTTCTAACATTGTTGGGATGGGTATCTTGTGCATCCAAGGTTTGGAGGTTCAAAATTTTGTCATTTTAGGTCAAATGTAAATCAAGAGGACAATCAAAGTGTATATATATATATATATATATATATATATATATATATATATCATTTTTTTAGACCCAAACTGAGCTTAGTAATTGGTAATTTTGTTTAATCAATAGTTTATTCATTTTTAATTTGAGGTAAATTCGAAATTTTTCGAATTGTATAATCCTCAATTACTGACATTGGTAACCGACCCAAAGCAATTTGATTAAAATTCAATTCATGCCGATCATAAGTAGAAAGTTCATATTCTTCAGTCATTGATAAACAATTTGTTGGACAATATTCAACACAATTACCGCAAAATATACAAAGTCCAAAATCAATACTGTAATTAAGCAATCGTTTCTTGCGAATATCTGTTTCCAATTGCCAATCAACAACAGGTAAATCTATAGGACATACACGAACACAAACTTCACAAGCAATGCATTTATCAAATTCAAAATGGATTCGGCCTCGAAAGCGTTCTGGTGTGATCAATTTTTCATAGGGATATTGAATAGTTACGGGTAAACGATTTGCATGGGACAGGGTAATCATGAAACCTTGGCCGATATACCTGGCAACTCGTATTGTTTGTTGACCATAATTCCTGAGTTCAGTTACCATAGGGAACATATCGTGAATATCTATAAAAAATTTATGCTTGTTTCTTTCTCTTGTTTGAGGCAAGCCGTCAATCTTGAATATTGTAGTCTTTTACAGTGAAAGAAGTTGAGACGAAGTTGTTAATAATAGATTACCTAGAGAAATAGGTAAAAGAAATTTCCATCCAAGATTTAATAGTTGGTCCATTCTGAGCCTTGGTAAAGTCCATCTTGTTGCAATAGAAATGAACAAGAACGAAAAGGTTTTAGCTAATGTAATAACGATACTTACTATTGTTCCAAAGACTTTACCCCTTTTAGTTATGTCAAAAAGCTCAGGGACAAATATGTATGGAATAGAAAGATTCCAGCCCCCTAAGTAAAGAACTGTTACAAATAATGAAGAAATTAGTAGATTCAGATATGAAGCAACGTAAAATAAACCAAATTTGATGCCTGAATATTCGGTTTGATACCCCGCTACTAATTCTTCTTCCGCTTCTGGTAAATCAAAAGGTAATCGCTCGCATTCGGCTAAAGAAGAAATTATAAAAATGATAAACCCTATCGGTTGACGCCACAAATGCCACCCCCAAAACCCATACTTTGACTGGGCTTCAACTATATCAACTGTACTTGAACTGTTAGATAATCATAGTCGATGATAACATTACTGTTATCATCGCTATTCCAGAACCGTACAACCAATCAATAGGTTGAATTGACCAAGCAAAAGAATATCATTTTTTTAGACCCAAACTGAGCTTAGTAATTGGTAATTTTGTTTAATCAATAGTTTATTCATTTTTAATTTGAGGTAAATTCGAAATTTTTCGAATTGTATAATCCTCAATTACTGACATTGGTAACCGACCCAAAGCAATTTGATTAAAATTCAATTCATGCCAATCATAAGTAGAAAGTTCATATTTTTCAGTCATTGATAAACAATTTGTTGGACAATATTCAACACAATTACCGCAAAATATACAAAGTCCAAAATCAATACTGTAATTAAGCAATCGTTTCTTGCGAATATCTGTTTCCAATTGCCAATCAACAACAGGTAAATCTATAGGACATACACGAACACAAACTTCACAAGCAATGCATTTATCAAATTCAAAATGGATTCGGCCTCAAAAGCGTTCTGGTGTGATCAATTTTTCATAGGGATATTGAATAGTTACGGGTAAACGATTTGCATGGGACATGGTAATTATGTTTGTATGCATTCAGTGATATAGGTTGATATGTGTGTAGGTGTTTGTTTGTTAGTTTTTTTAAAAAAAAAAATCAACAATTGTATTTGTTATACACAGAACTATTACAAGTAATACACAGAATGTTACATCATCAGGATGCACAAAATTATTTGTCATCAATCATAACATGCACATCAACAAAAAACCATTTGATGTTATTATCATATATTGCACTATGTAATACACAGAATGATACTCTGTAATACACAGAATTTTACTTTCTAATACACAGAATGTGTACTTCAACCCATAACATGTACAGAGATAGAAGCCATTTGGGTTAATACATAGAATGATGCTTCATAATACACAAAATGTTACATTGTAATACACAGAATGTATAATTCAACCCATAACATGTCTAGAATGTACTACACAGAATTTTTAGGGTTTAATGGTTAGTGTTTGGGGTTTATTTAGGGTTTAGGGTTTATTCAGTGCTTATTTAGAGTTTAGGGTTTAGCATTTAGGGGTTTTTTTCTAAGCCATATTTTAAAAAGAATTTAGGGTTTAGGGTTTAGCATTTAGCATTTAGGGTTTAACATTTAGGGTTTTGGGTTTAGCTTTTATATTTTTGCAATACCATACCTCATGAAACAACAGTAATGCTAATACATATGCTATTGATAATAATTAGGCTTATATTTTGTGTATCCTATTCATTCATTCAGTGTATTTTTCTGAGACTTTATGTGTATTCTAGTATTACATTCTAAATATTATTGATTTCAATACCATACCTCATGCTACATATTACTACTACTTACACTTATATTGTGTGTATTATTATTTTAGCATTTAGGGTTTAGCATTTAGCATTAGGGTTTAACATTTATTTTAAATATTTTAATATGGAACAAAGTTGAAAGAATATTTTTTGTACTTACATCTTCTTGGCATCCTTTGAATCTTGGATTCCACTATGCTATTGGCGTTCCTCTATAAGTCTCCATATGCCTATTGGAGTATATGCCACAACCTACACCATTTTCTTCGTTTTGCCATGGCATCTCCATGCACTACTACAAAATTGGTCATATAAGCATATGTTAGGAATATATTGTAATTGTTTTGATGAACCAAAAATGTAATATTAGATCCCAATTTTATTTTTGAGTCTAGTATAGGATTACGTCAAGAACGAGCCGAATCGGTTAAGCGGAAATTACAATAGTATAAATTTTTAATTTATACTTGTAAGTCATTCGCTTCCACTTTACAAATGGAGAAGAATTTGGAAGATTGATCAAGACTCGAAGACATCCCAAAGCAAGTCAACGGTTCAAATTGCAAGAATTAATTCTTTGAAAGAATTAATTAATTTGTGATGAAGATGTTGCAATTAAAAGTCAAAATTAAAGTCAATCTCGAATGGGTTCCCTCACAAAATATTTTAGAGGCTAACCCATGCAAGGAAAATATTTTTGGTGATGAGGATGACCTTGCTTCTTTAATTTATGGAAATGAGGTTGACTTGGCCGAAAATCAATTCAAGAATGAGGATGAGGATGACTTAGCCTATTGGAATTAATTCAAAGAGGATGAGGATGACTTAGCTATAAGTCATTTTGGAGATGAGGCTAACTATGTATATTCTTGAAAGGAGGATGAAGATGACCTACACTTAATGGTCAACCTAGTATGCCATGCATGATTTACGTAAAACCCAAATCAATAGGGGGAAGACAAAAATCATTTTTGAGGCTAAGTATGGCATGACAAAAATAGAAAAATAGGATGGTCTATTTTTTATTCAAGAAAGGTGAATTCAAATTTGCTACAAGGAGCTGAAGATCATCATGAGAAAAGTCAGTATACTTTTCAGAGGCATCAATTATGCTCAAGCAAGAGTCACCGAACAGATATATTTTCAGAGCAGTCTGACTTATGGATTATGAACAAAGTCAAGTGTTCACACTACCAAAGTAAAAAATGGATGGCTACAAGTTACAAGGAAAATCATATCAGTGATTGCAGAAGAACGTTGGAGGATTATCAAAAGCAAAAATTCAAATTCATCTGACGGAGCCATCAAAGTTGACAAAGACCATCTGAAAGCATTTAATGCTCTGAAGAATTACAACGGGCAAATAGCTAATTTAGCTATATAAACCCAAGAAGACTTGATACAAAGTAGCACTTAAAAAAATGCACAGACGAGGGAACTGAATAGAAAGCAGATACGTGAAAGAGCACGACACAGAAAAATATTAGCACTGAATACACAACAAGTCATATTAGATTTGAAAGTGCTAAGCAGTGAGCTATACACGAGAGAAATCAAGTCTCAGAGAGAAATACTTTATTTCTTGATGAAAGAGAAATTGTGGAGTGTAGCTCTGTGCAAGACACTCGGGGAAACTAAGTGTAGCTGGGTGAAAAACACTTGATTGATTGCTTGGTGCGAATTACTCGGAGGAGTGCAGCTTTGTGCAGAACACTTGTGGAGACTAAGTGTAGCTGGGTGCAAAACACTTGGTTGAAGAGCGTAGCTGGGTGCGAGACGCTCGTGAACGTAGTTGGGTGCAAGACGTTCGGGTTTAAGTGTTGCTGTAGCGAAAGTGCATTCGGAGTAGAGGAGTGCTAGAAGAGCACAGATTCACTATTGTATCTGGGTGATTGAAAATAGTGGAATCTCTTCTGGAGGAAGAAGAAAGTGGAGTAGGAAGATTACATCACCTCCGAACCACTATAAATCCCTGTGTCATTTACTTTATCTGCTCATATATCTGCTTGCATATTTATCTATCTGAGCATCACATGCATTGCATATTTTGTCACATTTATTGCTAAATGCTTTATTGGTATACGTGATATCATTTTTTGCATGCAAGACATATTTGCATACTCAACCTCATCCTGTGAAAGTTATATTTGTTGTTATACTACGAACCCAACTATTCACTAGTTATATCTTTTGATCTGGGTTTGATAGTTCCCACGTCCGCATGCGAGCCAAACTTTATACACTCATTATTTGAGTTATATCTGACGTTTCTAACGTGTTGCATGTTGTGAATCCCTTCATTTTTGCGTAACTTTGATTATAGCACTTTACCGTTTATTTATCCGCTGCGCAATTCAAGTTGAATTTATTCACTTGGATTCTTTCTGTTGAAGTGTTATAATATTTTTGAAAAGTTAGAAAAGTCTATTCACCCCCCTTTAGACTTTTCCTACCCTATCGAGACCAACAGCATAGCTTTACAATACACCTCTTAAAAAAGGTGAAGTGGATAGTTGAAAAAATGAATTCAGTGGCAATATTGTAAATACATACATAATAATACACTACACCTTTGTTTAAAAGGTGTAGTCGATTCCCATATTATTGTTGTTGTTGTTGTTGTTGTTGTTGTTATTATTTAATAGACTAGATATCGTCTTTCATTTTAAGAGATGCTCTGATCTTGGGGTAATCATGGACATATTTCAAGGTACTTCATAAGTATCTTATTGTTATATAATAGTACTCCGTACTATATATTATTAAAATTTTCGCGTGCCAATATTCGATCTATCTTATCATTTTTGTTACTGTCCCTCTTGTTTGCATCATCATTATCATTATCATCATCATCATCATCATCATCATCATCGTCGTCGTCATTATTATTATTCATGTGAATATACAGGAGGAAGCGGAGTTCAATTATTTCATCCATTATTGTTATTGTTGGTTTTACAATTTTTGGACGGTCATTGATTGGCTAACACTATCGATTGGAATAATAAGAAAGTACTGAAAAAGACTTAAATTTTAAATTTTTAAACTTTAAATTTGTTATCATTCTGCAAGTTTAATTAAAGTCTATTTTATTATAAGATATGTACTCAATAATTAAAGAGTTAATTCCCAAAATGGTCCTCCGACTATGGCCTTTTCTTAATTTAGTGCCTTGACTTTTAATTGCACCCAATGTGGTCCCCAGACTATTCAATTTTAGGCCAAACTGGTCAGCCGTTAGATGTGGCGGGAATTGGGTGTTAAAAAGAGGGGCAAAATGGGTAATTCAAGTGCTGGTCTCCAATTTAAAGGCTCTTCTAATCTGTCTTTAAGTGCTTCTCTCCTCCTAACCGGAAAACATTTTTCATTCGAGGCAAATATGACCTTTATTGATTCCGGTGGTCTCTCAACTTTGCAGGTGGAATAATTAAGTGGCCGTCCGACAGGTTGGATACCCACGAGAAAGTGAAGGGTCAGACAAACTCAAAGTTCAATGAATTACTTTAGCATGGCATGTTTTGGTTTTTTTGTGACTATTCAATGGAGGTGAATTTGAGGACTCAACTAAGTTTTTTGACGTATGATATGGTTCATCTGAATTTGGAGGGCAGAAATGGAGTTCGGCCAAGGAATTTGATCTACAATTTAAATTGAGATTATTGAGAAGAGAGATATTATGAATAAAATTTTATTTCATTTGCTTCTGACATTTCTTAATGAAACTTCCTACAACACACAAAATATTTATATAAAACAAAGCTGACAAATGCTAATTTAGTAAGATATCACTCAGATTCCACTAACCCATGTTTTGTGCTTTTTGTCTGCTCCACATCCCATAAAAGTAGTCATCTCTCCAGTGTTCTTCCATTGTGAAAAAAGTGTGTGTTGATAAAATTTTCTTTCAATTTAGAGCTTACACCTTCTTCCGCGAAGTTTCATAGCCGTAGACCTTGCCGGAGCTGCAGTCGTGGCGGTGGGGCAACAGATGGTGGTGGCCGGCGACGAACTTGGCGGGCGAGGAACGAATGAGGGAGAAGAAAACCCAGATTTGGAGAAAGATGGTGGCGACAAGGAAAACACACTGGTTCGTTGATGGCTATGGATACGACGAACAAGATTTGAAGAAATCGCATTGTGAATGATGGCTATGGAATGAATGAGGGAGAAGAAAACCCATATTTGAAGAATTGCATTGTATTTTGTTAATTTGGGGAAGAAATCGACCGGTCAAATGGTTTCAAAGACAAAGATGTTAAATTGTCCATTTTACCCTTGTGTTTAACGTCAGGTTCACGCCAAAGCTAACAGAGACCTTTTTGGCTTAAAATTGAATAGTCTGAGGACCACATTGGGTGCAATTAAAAGTCAATGCACTAAATTAAGAAAAGGCCATAGTAATCTCAACATTGAGGTCAAAGAGGTGTAATCTCAACCATCCAATATTAAAGATTAAAAGGCTTAGATTGAAGATTAGATTGATAGTCCACGCCATATTGAGATCAAATAGGGGTAAATTAGAGTTTTTTTAGTTTGGTAGTAATTAAGGTATGATTTTTAATTACAAAGTTAGCATTTGATGATCTTTTTAATTATGGAATGAGGGTGAGTTTACAAGGAACGTGTATTTCCTGACTTTACAACATTGGCGCCATTTTACTAACGTAGAGTATTAACAAGGAGCTTGTAGAATTTGATTTCGTCATGGCAGACATGGAGGTGATTTCGGAGCAAATTTTTGGACAAACATCGCCGGAAAACGCAGAGATTGTTGGTCCCAAGGGGATGGGGTACAAGTCTAGAGGGGGGGGGGGGGAATAGACTTGTATAAGATTTTGCAAATCTTTTTCGACTTCTCGTGTGTATTGGACTTAGGATGTTTAGGTCCGATACCTCACAAGATGAAGACAAAGTTTTATGCGCAGCGGAAATGTTATCCCCTTTTAGTTAGCACGAGTTTGAGTTAGTTCGAGAGGTGCGGTTATGTGCAGTGCAGTTCGAGAGTTAGATAGCGAGAGATAAAAGCAGAAAGTAAATGCGAGAGAGATTTTTTAAGTGGTTCGGCCAACCCGCCTACATCCACTCTTCTTCCAGAAACTCCCTGGAAGGATTGCACTAAAACTTCCCTTTTTAGTACAATATCGAGCGCTTGAGCTTTGATCACGAAGCTCGCCTCAAGCCTCAGGTTTTTCGCCCCGCTTCTTGTTACTCCACCTATCGAGCACTTGAGCTTTGATCACCAAGTCCGCCTCAAGCCTCAGGATCTTCACAAGACAGCTCCCAGGTTACTCTGCCTCTCCTCAGGTTTTTCTCCCCGCTTCCAGTTACTCCACCTCTCGAGCACTTGAGCTTTGATCACCAAGCTCGCCTCAAGCCTCAGGATCTTCACTAGACAGCTGCCAGGTTACTCCGCCTCTTCTTGCTTAATCCAAAGCAAGGACTTTTGGTTGTCACAGTTGAGTGTAACAAGCTCCAATCTGACCAAAAGCTATCGTTGAATCAACTTCGATGTAGAGCTGCTTCGGTCACCTTCTAGATGTATAGCAGTTTAAGCTTTGTAACTCTCTCAAACACTAAGATGTGTTTTCTCGCTATTTTGAATATCAGGATGATATTCCGGATTGAGCTCAGGCACTTGAACGTTTTAAGTAGACACCTCTTAAGATTTTCAGAATGAACTTACTTCTTCTGACCAAAACTTCCTCGTTTTAACTTGTGTCTTCACGTCCTTTTTATATGNCTTGATGTCCCAATGATAGAGCAGTGGCAAGCCTGATATCTTCTTGAAATTTGGCTTCTGATTCACGGTCCGTGTCAGGCTCGACTTCTTGTTCATCAACAGCTATGCCCTTTCCCTTGTCAGGTCGACCAAGATTTCTCCTGGTTACGTGCATCTCATGGGCAAGGTCAAGAAGTTCACTGGCTGGGAGTTCTGTGAGGTTTAACCAGTTCAACGCGAACATCTCCTCAGCCTCCATATCTGCTGCTTGTGCAATCAGTTGATCAAAAGGGCCTGTTCTCCNTTTAACTTGTGTCTTCACGTCCTTTTTATATGAGAGTTAAGGAATAATTCCGTTGGAGGGAAAATTATTCCGTTTGAAATTTGTCTCCCATGCTGTGTATGGGACTTGCATTCTTTCAGCATTTTTCATGGAGTAGTGGTCTTGTAACTTGAACCTTTTGTTTGGTAGTGGACATTCCATAATCCACTTTCTTGAGTCCATGCTCCACTTGCTACTTTTGGTAAAAGTTACTCTTTTTAAATTCCCATTGATCCTCGTTTTAGGGAATAAGACTGACTTTGGATTAGTGCACCTTCTATCCGTTTGTTGTAGAGTTCTGATGTGGCATCCACTTCTGGCACCTCCTTAATACTTTATCTCCATGATATTCTTCTTCTCCAAACTTTATTCATGCTTCCTGACCGTCATTCAGCCTTTTGGAGAAATGTCAGTTTATCGAGACCAAGATTGATGTCTCGATTGTTTGATGTCTTGATCCCCATGTATCGAGAGATCTATCTCTCGAACTCTGCTTATGTCTCGAACTGGGTTGTTGTATCGAGAG
>NC_044924.1:27183825-27188697 GCF_003576645.1 Ipomoea triloba
AGAAGTTCACTGGCTGGGAGTTCTGTGAGGTTTAACCAGTTCAACGCGAACATCTCCTCAGCCTCCATATCTGCTGCTTGTGCAATCAGTTGATCAAAAGGGCCAGTTCTCCAGTTTATCCATCGAAGAACCCTGGAGAAGTCAGAGGCATCTTCACCACGGCGATCTAACTGAGTAGTAGCATCATCATTAAAGTCATGAGATCCAGCAGATAGGATTTTTGTTGCCGATGCAGCTTCCACTATTACTTCTCGAACCACCTCTCGTGGTTCCTCAACTTCTGTCTGTACTNTAGTTGATGTCTCGCAGACCCTTATTCCTCCAGTGTTGTCCCGTGCCTTCTTCTGATCTATCTATAGGATTACAACACGAGACTTTCTAAGATGTTCACACAAGTTTACCTTAAGCTTAAATATTTTTCGAGTTGAGCTCAAGTTACCCGGTTGTATTTTCGCTCTTAGTTTACTTGTCGAACTTACATTGATTCCTATCTTTCGAGACTTAGGGGATTCTAAGATACATTTTGGTATCATCAAAACCTAATACATTTTGTTCCTAACAATTTCCCCCTTTTTGATGATGCCAACACTTATATTTACTTGTATGCCTGATTAGCAAGAAAAGATCATTGATTTTATTTTCAGCGCATACGGTAAGTTTGACAAGCGAGCTAATCTGCTAAAGCATGAAGTAAGAACTCACGCAACACCCTAGCAAAAGATATATATATATATATATATTAACAAAACGGGAATGTTTTACATGAAATAGCAGAAAAGAAAGAAGATAAAGAACAACATGAATTTCGAATGCATGTAGACATCGAGAGATTACTGCTTGTCTGCTTTCCTCTTCTCGTTTATGGCTGCTCGTGTCTTGATGGGGTCCTTTGAGTTCACCTGCTCTAGATATTTATCTGATATGTCCAGGTGAAGGTAATTGATAAAGGCGCTTCCCGGTTTCCACCTGAGGGATGGATCACTTCTTGCTCTTCACCTCTCGAACCTAGAGCCTCAGCTTCAGCGACTGTTGAGATTGGATCAGCCAGGGAGGGATCTTCGGTATTGGACGCTTCCCGGTTTCCATCCAATAGAAGTTCCCCCTCAACGTGATCTCTCGAACTAGTGCTGGGAACTTGGTCATCTGCTGGTGAGGTTGGAGACGAAGTGTCGACAGGTGCTTCCCTGTTTCCACCTTCGATGGTCGCATCGTCCTCCTCAATACCTCTCGAACCAGCAGGACTTGGGACATTTTGCTCTCGTTGCTCATCAGATTGTACCTCAGCTTGCTCAGGTGAGTCAGGAATCACTATTGTTTCAGGAGCAGCTGGTGCACTCCACCTTTCTCTTTCCATATCGATGGGAAAACCTGGGAGTTGGAGCAACGGTATTTCACCCTCTCGAATTGTCTGTGCTTCATCGGTGTCATTCGAGGGTGTGGACTCAGGTGCTGGCAGCAGTATGACTGAGCTGGGTGCCACCTCAAGTGCTTCAGAGGTCTCGGATTCACCTCTCAAAGCTGCTACCTGTTCGTCCAGAGCAGAGAAATTTACTTGGGACAAGGGGATTGCGGCTGTTGGTATTGGATTCTCAGAATCATCTCGAGCAATCCCAGAGGTCTCTCCTGGACCTCTCGTATCCTCTACTTGATGTCCCAATGATAGAGCAGTGGCAAGCCTGATATCTTCTTGAAATTTGGCTTCTGATTCACGGTCCGTGTCAGGCTCGACTTCTTGTTCATCAACAGCTATGCCCTTTCCCTTGTCAGGTCGACCAAGATTTCTCCTGGTTACGTGCATCTCATGGGCAAGGTCAAGAAGTTCACTGGCTGGGAGTTCTGTGAGGTTTAACCAGTTCAACGCGAACATCTCCTCAGCCTCCATATCTGCTGCTTGTGCAATCAGTTGATCAAAAGGGCCTGTTCTCCAGTTTATCCATCGAAGAACCCTGGAGAAGTCACTTAGGCTTGTTGCATCTTCACCACGGCGATCTAACTGAGTAGTAGCATCATCATTAAAGTCATGAGATCCAGCAGATAGGATTTCTGTTGCCGATGCAGCTTCCACTGTTACTTCTCGAACCACCTCTCGTGGTTCCTCAACTTCTGTCTGTACTGGATCACTGATCCCAGTACCTTCAATCTCTCGAACCTCCTCTCGAGGCTCGACAACAGACTCATCAGCACCCTCAGCATCATCATCAGCATGTAGACTTACAGATAAAGCTCCTGACTGAGACCTGGTAGGGGGCACTCTCTCAACCTCAGTGGCCAGTGTAGCCTGAGGTTCCCCCTGGGCTTGTGCCCTGTCTTCGAATAGTACTTGGATAGCTGAGGGTGTTACCTCTCGAATCTGAGTGANAGCAAGAAAAGATCATTGATTTTATTTTCAGCGCATACGGTAAGTTTGACAAGCGAGCTAATCTGCTAAAGCATGAAGTAAGAACTCACGCAACACCCTAGCAAAAGATATATATATATATATATATTAACAAAACGGGAATGTTTTACATGAAATAGCAGAAAAGAAAGAAGATAAAGAACAACATGAATTTCGAATGCATGTAGACATCGAGAGATTACTGCTTGTCTGCTTTCCTCTTCTCGTTTATGGCTGCTCGTGTCTTGATGGGGTCCTTTGAGTTCACCTGCTCTAGATATTTATCTGATATGTCCAGGTGAAGGTAATTGATAAAGGCGCTTCCCGGTTTCCACCTGAGGGATGGATCACTTCTTGCTCTTCACCTCTCGAACCTAGAGCCTCAGCTTCAGCGACTGTTGAGATTGGATCAGCCAGGGAGGGTTCTTCGGTATTGGACGCTTCCCGGTTTCCATCCAATAGAAGTTCCCCCTCAGCGTCACTTCTCGAACCAGTGCTGGGAACTTGGTCATCTGCTGGTGGGGTTGGAGACGAAGTGTCGACAGGTGCTTCCCTGTTTCCACCTTCGATGGTCGCATCGTCCTCCTCAGTACCTCTCGAACCAGCAGGACTTGGGACATTTTGCTCTCGTTGCTCATCAGATTGTACCTCAGCTTGCTCAGGTGAGTCAGGAATCACTATTGTTTCAGGAGCAGCTGGTGCACTCCACCTTTCTCTTTCCATATCGATGGGAAAACCTGGGAGTTGGAGCAACGGTATGTCACCCTCTCGAATTGTCTGTGCTTCATCGGTGTCATTCGAGGGTGTGGACTCAGGTGGTGGCAAAAGAAGAACAGTGTTAGGAGCCACCTCAAGTGCTTCAGAGGTCTCGGATTCACCTCTCGAAGCTGCTACCTGTTCGTCCAGAGCAGAGAAATTTACTTGGGACAAGGGGATTGCGGCTGTTGGTATTGGGTTCTCAGAATCATCTCGAGCAATCCCAGAGGTCTCTCCTGGACCTCTCGTATCCTCTACTTGATGTCCCAAGGATAATGCAGTGGCGAGCCTGATATCTTCTTGAAATTGAGCTTCTAATTCAGGATCCACTACAGGCTCGGCTTCAGCTTCTTGCGCATCAACAGCTATGCCCTTTCCCTTGTCAGATCGACCAAGATTTCTCCTGGTTACGTGCATCTCATGGGCAAGGTTCAGAAGTTCACTGGCTGGGAGTTCTGTGAGGTTTAACCAGTTCAACGCGAACATCTCCTCAGCCTCCATATCTGCTGCTTGTGCAATCAGTTGATCAAAAGGGCCTGTTCTCCAGTTTATCCATCGAAGAACCCTGGAGAAGTCACTTAGGCTAGTTGCATCTTCACCACGGCGATCTAACTGAGTAGTAGCATCATCATTAAAGTCATGAGATCCAGCAGATAGGATTTCTGTTGCCGATGCAGCTTCCACTGTTACCTCTCGAACCACCTCTCGTGGTTCCTCAACTTCTGTCTGTACTGGATCACTGATCCCAGTACCTTCAATCTCTCGAACCTCCTCTCGAGGCTCGACCACAGACTCATCAGCACCCTCAGCATCATCATCAGCATGTAGACTTACAGATAAAGCTCCTGACAGAGACCTGGTAGGGGGCACTCTCTCAACCTCAGTGGCCAGTGTAGCCTGAGGTTCCCCCTGGGCTTGTGCCCTGTCTTCGAATGGTACTTGGATAGCTGAGGGTGTTACCTCTCGAATCTGAGTGATGGCGATGGTTTTGGCTTTCTTAGCCCTTTTTGGCAAGGCAACCCTCTTGACCAGGGTATCCAGAGGCTCATCATCAGATTCCTTCTCCTTGGCTGGGGCTTTCCTTTTGCCCCTTCCCTTAGGCTTCGAGGGAGAAGGTGCACCCTTAACACCTTTAGCCTTTGGAGCTTGAGATTTCGTCCTACCTATATAGGTATTCCGATGAATCTCTCGCCCTTCCCTCAGTTCTAAGCCCTTCAAACTTAGAAGATATTGAACAACAAAACCGAAACCAACCTTTTTACTGATCGTCAGGTTGGTGTTGGAGACTGAGCTTTGCACCTGCTGTTGAAGAAAATTGAAGATGATATGTGCCCAGTCCATTTTGTTGTTGTTCCAGATGGCGTGGAGGATTTTGAGGATGTCCAGATTGATTTCGTCAGTTCCAGACACTTTGCCGAGCACGAATTTCATTATAAGGTCGGCAGCAAGAGCAAACCTCTCCTTTAGGTGGAACTTGCGGAGGGCAGAGGATGCTCTGGGCGGTGCAGTCTCTAGTCGGATTTTATTCCAAAAAGCTTGCTTGTCCAGGTCGTAATCCGAGAGATGCTGGACTGCTNGAGCCTCAGCTTCAGCGACTGTTGAGATTGGATCAGCCAGGGAGGGATCTTCGGTATTGGACGCTTCCCGGTTTCCATCCAATAGAAGTTCCCCCTCAACGTGATCTCTCGAACTAGTGCTGGGAACTTGGTCATCTGCTGGTGAGGTTGGAGACGAAGTGT
>NC_044924.1:27188871-27201531 GCF_003576645.1 Ipomoea triloba
GGTAGTCGTGCGTCATGTATTTCATTAGTCCTGCCTTCTCAAACTTCTTCAGGACTTTCTCCGCCATCTTTGGATTTGACGAGTGGGTGATGAAGCCGTTTTTGTCAAGGATACTTCCCGCCTTGACTTGTTTGATCTGAGTGCGAATGTGTCACAACTCCCTCTGATATGCGTCGGAAGATGAGGTTGATGTGGANCAGCAGTATGACTGAGCTGGGTGCCACCTCAAGTGCTTCAGAGGTCTCGGATTCACCTCTCAAAGCTGCTACCTGTTCGTCCAGAGCAGAGAAATTTACTTGGGACAAGGGGATTGCGGCTGTTGGTATTGGATTCTCAGAATCATCTCGAGCAATCCCAGAGGTCTCTCCTGGACCTCTCGTATCCTCTACTTGATGTCCCAATGATAGAGCAGTGGCAAGCCTGATATCTTCTTGAAATTTGGCTTCTGATTCACGGTCCGTGTCAGGCTCGACTTCTTGTTCATCAGCAGCTAGGCCTTTCCCTTTGTCAGATCTCTCAAGATTTCTCTTGATTGTATTCATTTCATGGGCAAGGTCAAGAAGTTCACTGGCTGGGAGTTCTGTGAGGTTTAACCAGTTCAACGCGAACATCTCCTCAGCCTCCATATCTGCTGCTTGAGCAATCAGTTGATCAAAAGGGCCTGTTCTCCAGTTTATCCATCGAAGAACCCTGGAGAAGTCACTTAGGCTTGTTGCATCTTCACCACGGCGATCTAACTGAGTAGTAGCATCATCATTAAAGTCATGAGATCCAGCAGATAGGATTTCTGTTGCCGATGCAGCTTCCACTGTTACCTCTCGAACCACCTCTCGTGGTTCCTCAACTTCTGTCTGTACTGGATCACTGATCCCAGTACCTTCAATCTCTCGAACCTCCTCTCGAGGCTCGACAACAGACTCATCAGCACCCTCAGCATCATCATCAGCATGTAGACTTACAGATAAAGCTCCTGACTGAGACCTGGTAGGGGGCACTCTCTCAACCTCAGTGGCCAGTGTAGCCTGAGGTTCCCCCTGGGCTTGTGCCCTGTCTTCGAATGGTACTTGGATAGCTGAGGGTGTTACCTCTCGAATCTGAGTGATGGCGATGGTTTTGGCTTTCTTAGCCCTTTTTGGCAAGGCAACCCTCTTGACCAGGGTATCCAGAGGCTCATCATCAGATTCCTTCTCCTTGGCTGGGGCTTTCCTTTTGCCCCTTCCCTTAGGCTTCGAGGGAGAAGGTGCACCCTTAACACCTTTAGCCTTTGGAGCTTGAGATTTCGTCCTACCCATATAGGTATTCCGATGAATCTCTCGCCCTTCCCTCAGTTCTAAGCCCTTCAAACTTAGAAGATATTGAACAACAAAACCGAAACCAACCTTTTTACTGATCGTCAGGTTGGTGTTGGAGACTGAGCTTTGCACCTGCTGTTGAAGAAAATTGAAGATGATATGTGCCCAGTCCATTTTGTTGTTGTTCCAGATGGCGTGGAGGATTTTGAGGATGTCCAGATTGATTTCGTCAGTTCCAGACACCTTGCCGAGCACGAATTTCATGATTAGGTCGGCAGCAAGAACAAACCTCTCCTTTAGGTGGAACTTGCGGAGGGCAGAGGATGCTCTTGTCGGAGCAGACTCCAGTCGGATTTTATCCCAAAAAGCTTGCTTGTCCAAGTCGTAATCCGAGAGGTGCTGGACTGCTTCCTCCGACGTCGCGAAGTCGAATGCCGCTCTGAGGTCACCAACAGAGGTCGTGATATGGAACTCATTGAACCGACTCTCTATTTTGCCCTTCGTGACCTTGGCATTCGCGAACCATTCAGTGAAGTCGAGTTCATGAATGGTTTGGTAGTCGTGCGTCATGTATTTCATTAGTCCTGCCTTCTCAAACTTCTTCAGGACTTTCTCCGCCATCTTTGGATTTGACGAGTGGGTGATGAAGCCGTTTTTGTCAAGGATACTTCCCGCCTTGACTTGTTTGATCTGAGTGCGAATGTGTCACAACTCCCTCTGATATGCGTCGGAAGATGAGGTTGATGTGGAGGATTCGGACGCCATAGTTGAAAGATTTGAGGTTTTGGAGGGAATGTGTACAGTGTTTAGGATTTGGGGGTTTGGGTATTCGGTTTGAGCTTGAATCCGGGTAAAGAAGAAGAGTTTGGCTTTTATATCATGTGGATTCGGGTTGGATATATGGGTAGGGTTAAGAGCTTGACCCGAAAAGGGATCCCGGTTAATTTAAAAGAATTTAAAGGTCAGAAATACCCTTTATAACGGTTATGTATGTAAGATATGGTAAGGGTATTTTGGTAATATATAATACGGTTTTGGGATAGTGGGATATAAAGAGATGATATTTATATAAGCATGCTCCCACTTATCAAGATAATGCCTTTAAGAGCGGAAAACCGTCATTAACCGAAGACCACGTGGCTAACATTAATGCCCAAAGTTGGCCATTCCACATATATCCGTTGAGCTCATTAGTTTTACCTCTCGAAGGTAAACTCTCGATTATGCTAGTTTAAGGATCTTCCCCCTGAGTGATTGATCCCTAAACCTCCTTATTCCTCTATCCAAGCACTCCTGTGGTTAAGGATCTCCCCCCTGAGTGATCGATCCCTAACCCTCCTTATTCCTCCATCTAAGCATTCCTGTGGTTAAGGATCTTCCCCCTGAGCGATCGATCCCTAACCCTCCTTATTCCTCCATTTAGAGATACGTAGATAGTCAGTTTGGTATCTTTTGAAGTGATCTCTCGAACTACCCTTCTTCGAGACAAAACACAAAAAGGCAAACTGAACATGTACCTCTCGAACTACCTTTCGAACACAGATTGCGATACGGAGACAAAATTGATTCATCAAAAGATATCACTTGGAACATTTCCTTAAGTTCATTTAGTGATTTTCGAAAACATTACATATGAATCAATATCCTAATAGATTCCATAGAAACTTTTGTTTGGCCTTGGATAGCCTAATAGGAATCTATCGTTAGAACAGGAACTAGCCATCTAAAGTCCTATTTCTCCTAATAACAGAACTAGAGGTGGCTACTCCCCTTCTTGTTCTTCTCTCCGCTGCTGCCTTCCTCACAGGCTTCATCTCCCTTTCCCTTGGTTCTCCATTTGGTTGAGGGAGGTCCTTTTCCAGAATGTGCAGCGGTAGGAGTCCCATTTGTGCAAGACTCTTCTCCTGACTCCAGTATCCCATCGTTGTGGATCTCCTCGCATTTGGGGATCCATTCACCTTGGACGGGAATAGGATGCTTGCTTGGATTATCAGGAAGCTCCGCAATCTGTTCACCCTTCGTTGATTCTGGATAGTTCTCTCCTTGAAAGTCTTTGGACTTCGTTGCTGATTTTCTCCCTCTATACCAGAACGGTACATCGTCTTTTCCTTTCTTCTTCTCCATGAAGAAGTCGATGACATAAACTGATGAGAAAACCCTTCTATTTATAGCCCAAAAAGGTTACCACTGTTGAGTCATGGGATGCCATATGAATGACCATTCAATGCTGCGTAACTCCAAAGCTGCCATAAAGTTGATGAAACCGCCCCTCACATGCGAAACAGTTCATGGCACTAAATACAAGAAGATAAGATTTGACCATTCATCCCAATTCTATCATTCCCAATTCTAACCTTAGTTGAGAGAATCTATTTTCACATAACGCTTTTGTGAAAATATCTGCTAGTTGCTCCTCCGTTGCAACGTATTCCAAGGTTATATCCTTTTTCTCAACATGGTCTCGGATGAAGTGATACTTGATATCAATGTGTTTTGTTCTTGAATGTAACACTGGATTCTGAGTGATAGCTATAGCACTTGTGTTGTCACACATGATCTTAATCTCTTTACATTCAACACCATAATCCAGTAGTTGTTGCTTCATCCATAAAACCTGAGCACAGCAACTTCCAGCTGCTACATATTCTGCCTCAGCGGTGCTTGTAGCTATCGAATGCTGTTTCTTGCTAAACCATGAGACAAGTCTTCCACCTAGAAACTGACATGTCCCTGATGTGCTCTTTCGATCTATTTTACAACCGGCAAAGTCCGCATCTGAATAACCCATAAGTTCGAAAGATCCACCTCTCGAATACCAAAGTCCAACACTTTGCGTACCTTTGAGATATCTAAGGATCTTTTTAGATGCATTTAAGTGACTTTCTTTAGGACTTGCCTGAAATCTAGCACATACACCTACCGCAAAGGATATATCTGGTCTACTAGCAGTTAAATAAAGAAGGGATCCGATGATACCTCGATATGTAGTTTGATCGACCTCTCGACCTTCACTGTCGACATCGATACGTAGAGAGGTTCCCATGGGTACTTTGACTGAGGATTTCCCTTCTATGTTGTATTTTCTGAGCAGATCCTTGGTGTATTTCTCCTGATTGATGAAGATACCTTCCTTAAGTTGTCTCACTTGTAATCCAAGGAAGTAGTTGAGTTCTCCCATCATGCTCATCTCAAACTTCCCTTTCATCAACCTGGAGAACTTCTCGCACAAGTCTGGATTGGTGCTTCCAAAAATGATATCGTCCACATAGATTTGCACCAATAAAATGTGATCCTCATCCTTAATTCTAAACAATGTTTTGTCCACTAGGCCTTTGGTGAACCCACACTGAATTAGAAAAGAGGATAAGGTGTTATACCAAGCTCTCGGAGCTTGTTTTAAGCCGTAAAGTGCCTTCTTCAACTTGTATACTTTGTCAGCTCCCACGTCCTTCAAGAAACCAGGAGGTTGTTCAACGTACACCTCTTCTTCGAGAAGTCCGTTCAGAAAAGCGCTCTTGACATCCATTTGATATACTTTAAAGTCTTTGAAGGTGGCATATGCGAGAAAGATGCGTATGGCTTCGAGACGTGCCACTGGAGCGAAGGTTTCATCAAAATCTATTCCTTCCTCCTGACAATAGCCTTTGGCAACAAGTCTGGCCTTGTTCCTAACAATAACTCCATCCTCATTCATCTTGTTTCTGAAAACCCACTTTGTACCAATGACATTCTGATGATGAGGTCTCGGAACTAGTTCCCAAACATCGTTCCGTTCAAATTGATGAAGTTCTTCTTGCATGGCTTGTACCCAATCTGGATCACATAGAGCCTCATCGATCACCTTAGGCTCTATTTGAGATAGAAAGCAAGCAAACATGCTTTCTCTGTATGCTGATCTGGTCCGAACTCTGTCACGTACATCTCCAATCACTTGATCAGCAGGGTGACTCCTTAGCCATCTTAGGTCGGGTTGTGGCTCCTCAGTTGACACTTCCGTTGAAGGTTGAGATGTGGGTTGAGCATCTATGATCTGGATCGGATCAACTGAGTCAGGAGCTTTCTTCTTGGTAGGCTCTTCATCATCTGATTCTGACGGGAGTTCCTCTACGTCTCGAACTATCGGTTTCTTCCCATCGAGAGGTGAGTCTAATCTCTCGATTGACTCCGACTGAGCTTCCTCAGCTACTTCCATTGACTTTGATGGTTGATCTGTTGATGCTCTATCATCAAAAGAGACATGTATGGATTCTTCAACCACCAACCTTCGCTTGTTGAAGACTCTGAAAGCTTTACTGGATGATGAGTATCCCAGAAATACTCCATCATCTGCCTTTTCATCAAAAGTTCTTAGCTGAGTCTTCCCATTGTTGTGGACATAGCATTTGCACCCGAATGTGTGGAAGTAGCTTACATTCGGCTTCCTTCCATTCCACAACTCATATGGAGTCTTTCCAACTCCTTTCACGATCAAGGACCGATTTTGGGTATAGCACGCTGTGTTGATTGCCTCTGCCCAAAATCCTTGAGATATGTTAGCTTGCGAGAGCATGGTCCTTGCGGCTTCCTTGAGAGTTCTGTTCCTTCTTTCAGCAACTCCGTTCTGTTGAGGCGTTCAAGCAGCTGACAACTGATGATGAATGCCGTTTTCGTTGCAGTAGCTCTCGATAATTTGATTAACGAACTCTCCACCTTGATCTGACCGAATCTTTAGTATCGAGACATCCTTTTCAATTTGAACCTGCTTCAGAAGGTTTGGTAAGGCAACTTTTGTCTCGCTTTTCTTGGTTAAGAACACGGTCCAGGTGAATCTTGTGTAGTCATCTACTACCACAAGAGTGTACTTTCTTCCTCTCATGCTGGGTGGGTCTACTGGGCCAAATAAGTCCATATGGAGAAGACTTAGTGGTCTAGTAGATGATGTCTCGGCTTTGGTTTTGAAAGAGGATTTGGTCTGTTTACAACGTTGACATGCCTCACAAATCTTGTCCTTTCGAAACGTAACTTTGGGCCTTCCACAAGGTTCCTCTTAGTAAGCTTGTTGATAGTTTTGAAGTTCAGATGACTAAGCTTACTGTGCCAATTCCAGCATAAGTCTTCCTTGCTCCTTGCCAGCATACACAGGGATGGTTTGGCAGAACTCCAATCCACTATGTACATGTTTCCTTTCCTTGCTGCTTCCAGGACGACTTCGAGAGATTCCTCTTGCATGATTTGGCATTTGCTTTTGGTGAAGATCACTCTGTAGGCTTTGTCACAGAACTGGCTTGTGCTAAGAAGGTTGAATTTGAGTCCCTCAACGTAGGATACCCCCTTGATCACCAATTCATTCTTATGAATTTCACCAACAGCCTTTGTGCGACCTTTCTTCTCGTTGTCTCCAAATGTCACCAGGGGACCTTCGATAGGATGGATGTTCTCTAGCAGTGTTAAGTTTCCCGTCATATGTCTCGAACATCCACTGTCAATGAACCATATGTCCCTGGTGTCCTGCAAGCGAATCAAGCAGATTTAGGTACCCAAACTTTGGGTCCTGGTTGGTTAGTAAGTTTAGGCATCCATTTATACCTTGGACCTATTACTCCAGGCCTAGGTGCAATGTAGCCATTATACGTTTGATAATCATAAGGAATGCTAGCAAAGGTTTTGGGCCTCTTTGGTGCATAAATCAACTTAGGTATAGACTTTTCGATCGGTCTATGCACCATGCCTTTCATACGCTGTTTGGTCATGTGAAATTGCTGGAAGTGAGGTTTCTTCCAGAATTCATGATTCGATGACCAATTCTCACTAGATGGATAGAGTCTGCCTTTCTCCATCCGTGAGTTCTTAACTCTGTGGATCTCAGACCTTCCATATTTGCCTTGAAGCGCATTATNGCTACTTTTGGTAAAAGTTACTCTTTTTAAATTCCCATTGATCCTCGTTTTAGGGAATAAGACTGACTTTGGATTAGTGCACCTTCTATCCGTTTGTTGTGGAGTTCTGATGTGGCATCCACTTCTGGCACCTCCTTAATACTTTATCTCCATGATATTCTTCTTCTCCAAGCTTTATTCATGCTTCCTGACCGTCATTCAGCCTTTTGGAGAAGTTTGCTCCTCCGTTGCAACGTATTCCAAAGTTATATCTTTTTCTCTCCATGGTCTCGGATGAAGTGATACTTGATATCAATGTGTTTTGTTCTTGAATGTAACACTGGATTCTGAGTGATAGCTATAGCACTTGTGTTGTCACACATGATCTTAACCTCTTTACATTCAACACCATAATCCAGTAGTTGTTGCTTCATCCATAAAACCTGAGCACAGCAACTTCCAGCTGCTACATATTCTGCCTCAGCGGTGCTTGTAGCTATCGAATGCTGTTTCTTGCTAAACCATGAGACAAGTCTTCCACCTAGAAACTGACATGTCCCTGATGTGCTCTTTCGATCTATTTTACAACCGGCAAAGTCCGCATCTGAATAACCCATAAGTTCGAAAGATCCACCTCTCGAATACCAAAGTCCAACACTTTGCGTACCTTTGAGATATCTAAGGATCTTTTTAGATGCATTTAAGTGACTTTCCTTAGGACTTGCCTGAAATCTAGCACATACACCTACTGCAAAGGATATATCTGGTCTACTAGCAGTTAAATAAAGAAGAGATCCGATGATACCTCGATATGTAGTTTGATCGACCTCTCGACCTTCACTGTCGACATCGATACGTAGAGAGGTTCCCATGGGTACTTTGACTGAGGATTTCCCTTCTATGTTGTATTTTCTGAGCAGATCCTTGGTGTATTTCTCCTGATTGATGAAGATACCTTCCTTTAAGCTGTCTCACTTGTAATCCAAGGAAGTAGTTGAGTTCTCCCATCATGCTCATCTCGAACTTCCCTTTCATCAACCTGGAGAACTTCTCGCACAAGTCTGGATTGGTGCTTCCAAAAATGATATCGTCCACATAGATTTGCACCAATAAGATGTGATCCCATCCTTAATTCTAAACAATGTTTTGTCCACTAGGCCTTTGGTGAACCCACACTGAAGTAGAAAAGAGGATAAGGTATCATACCAAGCTCTCGGAGCTTGTTTTAAGCCGTAAAGTGCCTTCTTCAACTTGTATACTTTGTCAGCTCCCACGTCCTTCAAGAAACCCGGAGGTTGTTCAACGTACACCTCTTCTTCGAGAAGTCCGTTCAGAAAAGCGCTCTTGACATCCATTTGATACTTTAAAGTCTTTGAAGGCGGCATATGCGAGAAAGATGCGTATGGCTTCGAGACGTGCCACTGGAGCGAAGGTTTCATCAAAATCTATTCCTTCCTCCTGACAATAGCCTTTGGCAACAAGTCTGGCCTTGTTCCTAACAATACTCCATCCTCATTCATCTTGTTTCTGAAAACCCACTTTGTACCAATGACATTCTGATGATGAGGTCTCGGAACTAGTTCCCAAACATCGTTCCGTTCAAACTGATGAAGTTCCTCTTGCATGGCTTGCACCCAATCTGGATCACATAGAGCCTCATCGATCACCTTAGGCTCTATTTGATAGAAAGCAAGCAAACATGCTTTCTCTGTATGCTGATCTGGTCCGAACTCTGTCACGTACATCTCCAATCACTTGATCAGCAGGGTGACTTCTCAGCCATCTTAGGTCGGTTGTGGCTCCTCAGTTGATACTTCCGTTGAAGGTTGAGATGTGGGTTGAGCATCTATGATCTGGATCGGATCAACTGAGTCAGGAGCTTTCTTCTTGGTAGGCTCTTCATCATCTGATTCTGACTGGAGTTCCGCTACGTCTCGAACTATCGGTTTCTTCCCATCGAGAGGTTCTAATCTCTCGATTGACTCCGACTGAGCTTCCTCAGCTGCTTCCATTGACTTTGATGGTTGATCTGTTGATGCTCTATCATCAAAAGAGACATGTATGGATTCTTCAACCACCAACTCCGCTTGTTGAAGACTCTGAATGCTTTACTTGTCGATGAGTATCCCAGAAATACTCCATCATCTGCCTTTTCATCAAAAGTTCTTAGCTGAGTCTTCCCATTGTTGTGGACATAGCATTTGCACCCGAATGTGTGGAAGTAGCTTACATTCGGTTTCTTCCATTCCACAACTCATATGGAGTCTTTCCAACTCCTTTCACGATCAAGGACCGATTTTGGGTATAGCACGCTGTGTTGATTGCTTCTGCCCAAAATCCTTGAGATATGTTGGCTTGCGAGAGCATGGTCCTTGCGGCTTCCTTGAGAGTTCTGTTCCTTCTTTCAGCAACCCCGTTCTGTTGAGGCGTTCGAGCAGCTGACAACTGATGATGAATACCGTTCTCGTTGCAGTAGCTCTCGATAACTTGATTAACGAACTCTCCACCTTGATGACCGAATCTTTAGTATGAGACATCCTTTTCAACTTGAACTTGCTTCAAAGATTTGGTAGGCAACTTTTGTCTCGCTTTTCTTGGTTAAGAACACGGTCCAGGTGAATCTTGTGTAGTCATCTACTACCACAAGAGTGTACTTTCTTCCTCTCATGCTGGGTGGATCTACTGGCCAAATAAGTCCATGTGAGAAGACTTAATGGTCTAGTGGATGATGTCTCGGCTTTGGTTTTGAAAGAGGATTTGATCTGTTTGCAACGTTGACATGCCTCACAAATCTTGTCTTTCGAAACGTAACTTTGGGCAGTCCTTCCACAAGGTTCCTCTTAGTAAGCTTGTTGATAGTTTTGAAGTTCAGATGGCTAAGCTTACTGTGCCAATCCAGCATAAGTCTTCCTTGCTCCTTGCCAGCATACATAGGGATGGTTTGGCAGATCTCCAATCCACTATGTACATGTTTCCTTTCCTTGCTGCTTCCAGGACGACTTCGAGAGATTCCTCTTGTATGATTTGGCACTTGCTTTGGTGAAGATCACTCTGTAGCCCTTGTCACAGAACTGGCTTGTGCTAAGGAGGTTGAATTTGAGCCCCTCAACGTAGGATACCCCCTTGATCACCAATTCATTCTTATGAATTCACCAACAGCCTTTGTGCGTCCTTTCTTCTCGTTGTCTCCAAATGTCACCAGGGGACCTTCGATAGGATGGATGTTCTCTAGCAGTGTTAAGTTTCCCGTCATATGTCTCGAACATCCACTGTCAATGAACCATATGTCCCTGGTGTCCTGCAAGCAGATCAAGCAGATTTAGGTACCCAAACTTTGGGTCCTGGTTGGTTAGTAAGTTTAGGCATCCATTTATACCTTGGACCCATTACTCCAGGCCTAGGTGCAATGTAGCCATTACGTTTGATAATCATAAGGAATGCTAGCAAAGGTTTTGGGCCTCTTTGGTGCATAAATCAACTTAGGTATAGACTTTTCGATCGGCTTATGCACCATGCCTTTCATACGCTGTTTGGTCATGTGAAATTGCTGGAAGTGAGGTTTCTTCCAGAAATCATGATTCGATGACCAATTCTCACTAGATGGATAGAGTCTGCCTTTCTCCATCCGTGAGTTCCTAACTCTTGGATCTCAGACCTTCCATATTTGCCTTGAGGCGCATTATATGGAATGTAGCTCTTTTGTACTTGGAATGGCCTTGCGAGAGATAGCAAGGTGATCTCTCGATATTGTTTACCCGGCCATTCTTCGTAGCTTTCCTATACTTTCCATTGCTGGTGTATAGGGACGGTTTATGAATAGCTACTCTGGTCTTTTCTGTTGGTCTTTTATGACCTTTGTTTGGTTTGGGTTGAGATCCTCCATTATTTGAAGTTACCAAACCATTGGTCTGTTTATCTCTCGAGAGACGGTCTTGACGGAACCCTAGACCGGTTCTATCACTAGTAGGTCTGTAATCATTTACCATTTTCTCCATAGCTTTGGAGGAATTAGTGTATGATGCTATGACCTTTCTAAGATTAAGCTCTCTGGTCTCTCGAGCTTTGCACTCTTCAGCCAGTAGGATTACTTTGGCTTCTAACTCACTTACTTTGAGAGTTAGCTCCGAATTCTCTTTCAAGACGTTCTTAAGCATATCTCTTTCAGCAGTTAGCTTGCTGTTTTCTTCCCGAATTTTGGCATGAGTGCTGTTAGCGATACCGAGATCCCTTTTAAGTGTTTCAAGCATCTCAAAGGGATCTTCATCGCTTCCGAACGAAGAACAACGAGAGGTAGAGGTAGAGCAGCTAGATGTGGAAGTAGAGGTTACCTCATTATCAATGGCCATTAGACATTGATCCTCTTCTTCCTCGGTGTATAAGCAAATGAGTCCCCTCTCATCTTCTGAGCTGCTGCTGCCTTCACTGGAGCTCGATGTCTCGGACTCCTCGATTGCTCTCTCGAGTTCCTCAGCAACAAGCGCCTTTCTGCGCAGATGTTTCCTTGAATCTCCCTTGAAGCCACTTTGTGCTGGCTTTTCTTTGGATTCCTCCTTTCTCCTGGAGTCCCTGCCTTCTTGGCCTTGATACTTACTTACCATAGGGTAAGGGCACTCGGCTTTGAAGTGTCCTGGTCTCCTGCAGTTGTAGCAGAGACTCTGATTTTCCTCCTCTATCCTTCTGGATGAATGTTTCTCATTGTTCCTTCTTGAGGAGGAAGGTGAACTTGTGTTGCTCTCTGTTGACTTCCTCATGAATTTCCTGAATTTCCTCATGAAGAGAGCAAACTGTTCGTCAGATAACATATTAGTGGGATTAGGATCTGACTTTGAAGAGGTGGATGGTTGATCAGCAACCAGTGCCACATTCCGTCTGTCCACCACGTCCTCATCTCTCGGAAGCATCTCAAATTCGAAGGCTTTGAGATCTCTGAAAAGTTGGTCGGTTGTGGTGTTCTTCAAATCCCTGTGATCACGCATTGTGATCACCTTCATTTCCCACTCCTTGGTAAGGCCTCGTAAGACCTTCAGGTTTAGCTCCTTTTGTGGAATCTCCTTCTCGAGATCACTGATCTCGATTGATAGCTTCATGAACCGAGATTCCATGCTGTCGATGCTCTCCCCTGGCTTCATCTTGAAGTCCTCGAACTTCTTCATGGCCACGGTGAGCTTGTTCTCCTTTTCCTGTTCGTCACCTTCACCAATTAACATCAAAGTATCCCATACCTCTTTTGCAGTTTTGCACTTTCTCACTTTTGGGAAGATGGTTTCGTCTATAGCTCTGAAGAGAATGTCCTTGGCAATATTGTCCAGGTTGTTTCTCTTCCTATCATCTCTTGTCCATTCTTCCCTTGGTTTTGGAATGTACTTTTGTGTGTCTTGGGTTTGAGCTGCAGCAGTGTTGACCATTAAGATTTTGACTGGTCCAGAAGTTATAACCTCGGCCATCTCATCATGGAGGGCTGATAGATACGCAAGCATGCGTGTTTTCCAGTCATCGAACCTGCTAAGATCAAA
>NC_044924.1:27207327-27209557 GCF_003576645.1 Ipomoea triloba
TGCTTATGTCTCGAGACTTAGTTGATGTCTCGCAGACCCTTATTCCTCCAGTGTTGTCCCGTGCCTTCTTCTGATCTATCTATAGGATTACAACACGAGACTTTCTAAGATGTTCACACAAGTTTACCTTAAGCTTAAATATTTTCCGAGTTGAGCTCAAGTTACCCGGTTGTATTTTCGCTCTTAGTTTACTTGTCGAACTTACATTGATTCCTATCTTTCGAGACTTAGGGGATTCTAAGATACATTTTGGTATCATCAGAACCTAATACATTATGTTCCTAACAGAGATAACTACCATGCAAGGTATGTATTGATTCCTTCTATCGTTGTGATCCGTAATGATTGGAAAATACCAAGATTTGTATTTGAACGTGATAAGTTGCTTGAATATGAGTTGAATATCCGTAAAAATGCAGGCACAATGACATATTTCGTTGTGTGACAGTTAGGGGATTAGATGTGCCGTTACCCTTAATTGTGTGTGACTACTCTATCATATATAGTGAGGAATGTAGTTAGGAATTTGAGTATTTTCTACCTTGGCATTGTTTGAAGATTGGTATTACTTTAATCTTATGCACATTGTTTCTGTTACCATGCATACGTGTGCCTAATGCTCAAAGTCCATTTCTTTTTTTTTTTTAATAATTTTTTAGCATTCAAATGTGGATATGATGGATTGGTTTCTTTGTTCAGAAAAATTTTGTGCCATGAAGCAGCGATTATGTAACTATTTACTATCTATTGTTTGCCTTGGGTAAATATTGTGGTTCATTATTTACTACATATTTTTTCGAATAATTTCCATGATTTTTATAATTTTTCAGTACATATTTGCATGTAATACTTTTTTTTTAAGGTAAAAAGGATATCATTAATTAAGATCCAAGCTCAAAACGTGAGCAATGGAGGGAAAAGGAAAGGAAAAACAGTCCTTATAGTCTGACTTAGACAAAGCGTCCCTAGCTAGGCAATGGGCAGCCATGTTCGCAGACTGCTTATCAAACAAAAAGCTAAGATTGGTAAATCCAGTAGCAATGTATCTAATGTCATGTAAGATAATATCAAAATAAGAAACATCTGCATGAGAATGAAGGATGTCGTGAATGGCTTGCTGGCAATCACTTTCGACTAGGAAATTGTCTGCACCGAGCTCTTTCATCCAAGACAAAGCTTCACGAATTCCGATTGCCTCTGCCTCAACTGGAGTAAAAGCGCTGCTCCATAGTTGGCGTCTTACAACAATGAGACAACCTTCAGAGTCACGGAGTACGAAACCAAAACCCATCTTGTGATTACTTTGGTCCAGGGCTGCATCGATATTAAGCTTGAGTAACCCCAATGGTGGACGAGTCTAAGTGGTGCTAGTTTCTGTGAACCTGGCAGTATTGGAGTAACGACATTAATGGAAGACCATTCAAGGAGAAAGCTTTTTGCTGAATGACAAACAGAGGATGCAGAGAGAATAATTTGGTTCCATATTTTATCATTCCTGGCCTCCCAAATCTTCCAGCATATAGAAATGATAACACATAAATCAGAATCAGATTTAGATGAGAAAATAAGATCAAGCCACTCATTCAAGTTGGTACTGGTCCTACTGGATAGATAATCAACCCCTCAAATGAGGTTCCAACAACTTCTAGCCAGAGAACAGCGCACAAATAGGTGAAATGTAGATTCTTCTTCAAGATAACATAGCTAGCACAGATCTGGGACTTGCACATTTCTTGCTTTAAGACTGGCATGAGTTGGTAATGAAGTGGGACATAGTTGCCAGAAAAACGTTTTTATTTTTGGTGGGAGTTTTAGATTCCAGAATTTTGACCAGGCTGGAGATTGAGAAAGATCCATATTACCCATCAAGATTTTATAACAACTTTGTACTGTGTAGACTCCTTTGACCGGGTCACTAACAGGTAATTATGCCTTATAAACTAAATTGACATATTTATGTACTGATAATGTTAAAATGCCTTCAATCTACTGGGGTGCATAAGANAAGCATGCGTGTTTTCCAGTCATCGAACCTGCTAAGATAAAAAAGAAGATGTCTCGACAACATGCTATCCATTTTAAAAATTATCTCGTGCTTTGAAATATTTTTAAGGGTTTTTCAAAGAAGGATCTCTAGGCAATATAAACAAAGGTTTATATCGATCAGAGAACTTGCTCTGATACCAATTGTTGGTCCCAAGGGGATGGGGTACAAGTCTAGAGGGGGGGG